>NW_020213517.1:0-1386 GCF_003070985.1 Temnothorax curvispinosus | reverse complement strand
ATCTTATAAACAGTTTATACAAGGTATGAAGCTAAAAGTGTTACGGGCTATTATTTCTAAAGAAAACAACAATTTAATATTTTGCTTAGTTTTTTAAAAATAATCATCTGTAACCCTTTTAGTTGTACACCTTGTATATATTTTTCAATTTTAACATAAAACATAATCGCAATATAGCATGATTAATGTTAATAAGTCGTTAACTGTAAAATTTTTTATTTATTTTTATTCGCGTGTCTTACTGAATGTTGTTCGCAACTGTATATGTTCAGGTATCCATATTTTTTATAATTACAGATGGACACCTGTAACACGTGTCTGAAATTTACCTGATTTGTTTATTCTTTTATTCCCTTTAACTAATCGCAAATTAATTCTATTTGATAAAAGCAATTCTGTTAAATTTCTCATACATAACGCATCGTTTATAATTTTCTATTAATTATAAATATTAAATAGTACGATATATATATATATTCGTACTCATATCCTTAAAAATCATTTCGGGAATTCGAGCGAATGTCACAACTAGATAAAATTATCTTTCATATTTTAACAGTTGAGTAGGAACATATTTGAGTTGGCGATAAATGATTCTCTGAAACCGCACGTGTGTGTAAATAATTCAGTAAAAAATATATAATCTTTATTTCAAAATACATTTGCACACTACGTACCAAAAATATATAATATAATAACGTAGTTTTCGCTATTCAATTGATTGAATTTTAGAAAAGAAAAAGATTTAAAAGTATATAACTATGTCAGTCAATAAAAAGACATAGACGCAAATTGAATCATATATATTTAATTGCCTGCTCATTAAATATAAAGTGCAAACACATAGAAATTGTATATTTTTCTATACTTAAATGCAATAGAAAGAAATAATTAAACAAGTATCCTTGCATAGGAATATTATGCATAATTTTTACAAAACATATTTGAGATTCGCGCAATTGAGATATATAATAAAATTAATAACGATTCTATAAATCTTAGGTATATGTTAATAATACGACATGATCTTTTTAATCATAAAACTTACAAACTAACAAAAAAAGATTCGTATCCTAAATGCCAATAATTTTTCTAATGTAACAATAATACTGAAAATATATGGATAGAAATATATATAATAAATAATAACATAATTAATGATATACAAGAGCTTTTGTCGCGCATATCGATTTTCAATAATGGATATTATAACAAATACGTTTTACGTTCATTCGAAAACAAATTATGTGTACACATAATAAAAATTGTATGAATTAAAATTATGTGTATACACATAATAAAAATGCGGAATTATTTTTGTCAGACATAATTTTAATTTATCCAATTTTTATTATGTCAAGACATAATTTTAATTCATCCAATTTT
>NW_020213516.1:0-1066 GCF_003070985.1 Temnothorax curvispinosus | reverse complement strand
CAAGGAATAAATTAAAAGAATAAAATGTAACAATTTGTTTTATTTTAATGCACTGTAACAATTTGTTTTATTTTATTGCACTGTGCATCGCCATTGACTTACTGTCATAATATTTACGTTTAACAATTGTTTTGTTATTCGTTATCCTCATTCTGTAAATTGCATATCTATTTGTTATCTTTAAATGTAAATTATGACACAACAAAATATGACTGTTACTCAAAATATCTAAAAATGTAGCAACTAAAAAGTTTTTGTAACCACGATTGTTATTGCACGATTTCTGATACCGCCTAAACATATACTCCTTTTTTTTGAATAACTGAAATGTTTGATTGTTTACATAAAACACTGTGTTGTTTTTATAACTTCGCAATCGTACTAATCGCGCATATTGGGACAAATTTCGATGAGTAGAACCTAAACTTCCAATACAATGCTTACAAAATTTTGTATTTTTTTTAATGCTTGTTACAATGTATCCAGCGATACTATATAAAATATTACATTCTACAGTATTCAATTCTTCTACTTCCTGAGTTGTTGGTTCGTACGATAGATTGGCATTTGATTCATTACGAGACTCACATTTGTGTTCAGCAATTACATCAAGAAAACCTGTTACATATCGCGCATCATCTTCTTCGTAATTAGCTCGAGAAATTGAACGCATATATAAAGAAGTGGCAATTAATTTAAGATTATTTTTAAATTGTAAAGCATTTAATGTAACATTTTTAGAAGAACAGAAAAAAGATTCTCTACGCAGTCTTGTGTAAGTCTACCTGTCAGTAAGAATTGAAATTTTCTCTCACGAAACAGATAATCTGCCAATTCTAAAATAGATTTAGTTGAAATAATAACTCCCTTCTGAACAGGTTTAAAATCTCCTTTGTTACCAATATGAAGATTACTAAATATCTCTATAATTTCATTTAAAAATGAAACAGTATCTTTATATTTTTCCAAGTCTTTTGTACCCAAAGAAATGCAGCAGTGCCTTGAAGTCATAATCGTATACCATTTTACTATCATTTTAACAAAAAATGCTGTAGCAATGTATTCT
>NW_020213515.1:77740-143787 GCF_003070985.1 Temnothorax curvispinosus | reverse complement strand
GGAAAGGACACTGCGCATATGTATGTAATGAACGCCGACATCTCGGCTGTTAGGGATCGCGGAAAGATTATGGAGAAACGTACGAGACGATTGCGTGCTCGATTTGGACAAGTCGACGTGAGGAAAATTGTAGAAAATCGCAGCTTCTGGTGGAGAACTCCGAATGTCGATACTCGCGATACAGGCGAATCATTTGTCGTAGAAGAGAAACAATAAACGGATCGATCGGCTCGATCGACGATCGAGCGATAATATTCAACGATGAGCATGTATGTACATATGTTATCAGGCGTTATCAATGTTTATCGAGGAAGCTACTGCTACGTGTTAACACACGTACGTACGACGGACGCGGGGTGTTGCATGCTCCGTTTTAGCGAAACGGATAGAGTGTGCGCGTTTCCGAGACGTTGAAATGAGGTTATAAATATCCTTCGATTGATCAATAAAACTTGGCGGATACAGTAATCGTAGACAGAGACGCCGTTTTCTTCCGTGTCACGTGGCGTGCAGCTCCGATTGTTTTAATCGCGTGTTTATTATTAGGTCGGCAGCCCTTTTCTCACGAATATATGTCAGACGTCACATCGACATTGACAAATGACAAGAATGTCACGTTGCGTGTGATTAGATGTTTATGTTACATAATATGTAAAATATCCACTAAAGAGTAACGATATATCTTTCTTTTAGCATACAAATAAATTATCTTTTCTGATAACACACCCGTTCGTTGCTATTAATTGCTATAATTATAAAAAATTAAACATTATGAATAATGTTCATAATTTAAAATTGTGTGCAAAACTGAAGTCACAAATAATTCGTATTCGAAGAAAAGCGTATTGTAAATAATGTAAATATATAATTTTTTAATGTAATTACGCTTATTTTGAAAAATTTTGTTTAAGCCAGAATTTACTCCTTTTACATATAATCAATTATAGCCTCTTTTCTCCGAATAATTATTCGGTATCAAAGTAATACTTTTTAATCCAAATAAGGAGTTGGTATCTAAAGACAGAAATATCCGTTAGTGTTAATAGCATTAATAAAACTATATATACATATAAATAAAAGAAACATATAGAACAATTAAACCCAAATTAAGCTAAAGTTCATATCCCTGCATTTTTCTCATACACTTATCCCCTTATCCTATCAATAATTTGCCTAACATATGATTTTATGAATAAATCAGGTATTTTTACAAAAAAAGAAATATATATCGATAAATAAATTAAATCTACTAATTATTTAAAATGCTCGTAGTATTCATCATGGTAATCAATATCGATACGCTTTTTTAATTTACGAAAGAATGAGATAAATATACTATATATAGCATACTTACATGTTAATTTAATTATAAGTGTACATAAATATATATATATATATATATATATATATATATATAATTTTAATATAGAGAGAGCTAGGATAAAGCTATAATAGCTATATAAACTGTATAAAGCTTAACAGGGATAAATACTCAAATATATTTTTATGCAAAAAATATCAAAAATTTATTTTAAAATTTTACATAGTTTCATACTTTTGCACGGCTCTAAAGGTAAAAAATCACATTTATAATTATATATAGGAAAACACCGCATACACACTCTGGTAATCATTTACAGAAAGACAAAAAAAAATTGTGTCTCCTGTAAAATCATTCTTCCATGTGTTTGTTAATAGTATTATAAATTTCTGCTTATAATTTGAGTTTCAAGCTTTCGTTTTCGGTTATTATTAAATCTTGGAACCAATAATCGCTGAAGACTTTTTTTACAAACAGTTCTATCTGTGTTTAAAATCCATTAACTGACTAGTGACTCAATGGAATATCATTCAACGAGATTCGTATCGATTATAAGGTCTAAATTTTAGCTTTTATAATGCTCAGTTATTCATAAAAGTCTGTATAGCAATTCTTGGTCGTTCGAAGACTCAGTCCTAGATAAATCTACCGTATCGTTACATGTTGACGCGTCTTCTTTCGGAAGTATATACTCAGAGTAGAAGTGTTTTCCTTCGACATACTCAGTGTAAGAATATTTTTTATTTTAATTTGAAACTATTGCTATTGGTAAAAAAGCCGCACGTGGTCAATATAACGATAACGATACTGTCAGAGTTACAGAATAGGGCTACAGATTAAGTTCTTGCAGAAGTGATTCGATTTGTGATGTTGAGTTTGCTTTTTTATACAAAATCGTAATTAAGACAAGATTGGATCTGATTAATGAGAGATTTCTGAGTGTAGTATGTAAAACATCACCTGTAAGTATCCCTGATTCCTTGTAAAAATGAATATTACGTACCAACTTCGCAAAGTAATTTTTGACATTGATCTTTAGTAAATGTAATAATAATGTCTCTCTTCTTATCGGGGATGTTATACAAGTCTTTAGGAAAGTGTTAAAATCTTCCAAATGTTCAACAGTGAAACTTTTCTCTAATAATCTGTACGAATATATATCTGATACATCGTCAGATCTCTCATTTTCAGGGTTTTCCATAATATCTTGTGGAATTTCTAAAGATAGATCCTTGCCCAGAACTTGACAAATCTTCTCCCATATTTCGTCACAGCCTGCTTCTTCTTGAAAATGTAGGGTTATGTAGACACAATCTGCTTCGAACCATGTCATACTATTCTAAAATCATATACATATTTTCCTATACAAATCTATATATGCACACATCATGCCACACATCAATTATATATTTAATACGTTAATATGTATATAATAATGTAAGAACATATTGAATTTTCTATCTTTCTAATATAAAAACATAAAATATATTTAATACTTAGGAGAAATAACTGACATTTAACGAATTCCTTTATTATATTGACCTTTATAGTAAACAAATCAAGAAAGTTCGGTTTTCCATCATTTACAAACATCGCAACTAGAAGGGCAAACTTTATACAAGATGGCAAAGCAACAGAAATGTAATATTTAATCGTCAATATCTGCGCATTATGCTTGAAAAAAGTCATAGATTGTTGCAAGAATCATAAGAAAAGCAAATTCATGAAATTCTCCAATTACCACTTCTCTCCGATATTTTTTATCAGGTTGTACAGGGCTGGACAGCATGAGAGTGTTATTGCCTTCTGCTTTTACCTCAAGGCAAGTCAGCTTACTCAGCTGTAAGTCGAAACACTCAGAGAAAACGAGACCCGTACCAAGTTCGTCCCATTGCTTATCTGCATTAAGAATATACAGTTTTACTCTTCTACCGTCATCCGTCATATTGAAAAAGTAATCACGCAGTGCGCTCTCCGTGTCACAAACTATATTGCCTTTCTGGACTCGCACAATCTTTGGCTTTCTCGGCAGTTGTCTCTATGAAAATTCTAGGATACCTGTTGGAGCAATAAATGGATACATATATTAGACTTCCACGTATTGTACCTTTGTATGTACGGTCCATCAAAATTTATTCTATTGCATCATACGTGTGATATAAAGTGTACAAACAAAACGTACCCTGTTGGTGTCTCTCTGCTGGAAGGTGCTGTACAAAAAGCAGCGTCCGGCGTTCGTGATTCTCAACAAGTCTTCTTCTTATTGATGGTTTCCGGCTCACGTTCTCAACACGAGGTTGATTCAGCCGGGTTCGATTTTCAAGTAGTGCCATGTAAATAATAATGTACGTATGTACATACATATAATCAAACTACACACGTGTTGGGAGATTTAAAATTTCTGGCGCATGCGCAGATTGCGTAGCGTGAGTCTTTCAGACGACTAGTAGTGTAATATAATGCTACCTGGGTAGGTATCGTCAAATCCAGTCCTAGTCTACAATAGGAAAGCCCTAAGAAATTGACCAATCACAGTCAATTATTTTCCTCAAATTCAACTGTGATTAAACAATTTCTTAAGGCTCAGGGTTTAAAACACTTATTGTAGACCAGGACTTAATTTTTCTTTTAAAGGCGTGAGTTTACTTATTTATATGTAATCAATAGTAGTCTCTTCTATGAATAATTATCAGGTACCAAAGTAACTTTTTAATTCAAGGTGTTGATATCTGAAGATAAAAACATCCAGTTCGTATTAAAGCATTAATAAAAATATCGATATATTAATATAGAGATCTAAATATAAAACAATTTACTAAAATTGGGCTAAAGTTCATGTCCTTGAATTTCTCTCATATACATATCTTCTCTGCAATTTATTTTATTTATGTTTTATTTTATAAATCATATATTTTTACCAAAAAAAAACCAAAGAAAAACATCGATAAATAAATTACATCTGCTAATTATCGGAAATGATTGTATTGTTCATCATAGTAATCAATATAGATATGTTTTCTTGGTTGTACGAAAGGATGAGACAGACATGTAGCATATTTACATAATAATATAATTATAAATGTACATAAGAATTTTCCATATATTAAAGCTTAGGGATAAAGGTACTCAAACACATTTTTATGCAAAGAATATCAAATTAATTTTAAAGTTTTACATAGTTTCGTGAGAAATATTCTCATACGGCTGTAAAGGTCACATAGAGAAGCAAGAAAATCTGTAATTATGTACAGGTAAACATGTTTAGAAATCTCAAAATCATAACGTCAATGGAATTAATTTCTTGCATTCCGTATGTACTCTGATAACCATTTACAAAAAGAAAGACAGAAAATTGTCATTCCTATAAAATCATTCTTTCATGTGATTATGATTATTGGTAGTATAACTTCAGTTTGTAATTTGAGTCTCAAGCTTTCAGTCTCGGTTATTAATAAATCCTGGATTTAACAATCGCTAGATTTTTTTATAAATAGTTCTATCTGTACTTAAAACCCATTAACTGACCACTGACCGAATGGAATATCATTCAACAAGGCTCTCTCATACCGATCACAAAATTCAAACTTTAGCTTTTACAGTCCTCAATTATTGACCGCTTGCGTTGAGGCCGCTAATAAACCAAGTTAACTATTATGTTACATAAGTTATCACACAATTTTATTTTTACTTATTCTGTCTGTCCAGATGAAAATTTTTTTATCCTACACTTGATCATTTCCTGTTTGCTCACAGAGTTAGATAAATCTACCGTATCATTACGTGTCGACGCGTCTTCCTTCGATGTACTCGGAGTAGAAGCGTTTTCTTTCGACGTACTCGGAATAGAAGCGTTTTCTTTCGACGTACTCGGAATAGAAGCGTTTTCTTTCGACGTACTCGCAGTAGAAGTGTTTTCTTCCGACGTACTCGGAGTAGGAGTGTTCTCTACTTTAACTTGAGAACTTTCGTTATTGACTCCAGTATTCGTGTTCGCTATGCCACTTGGCCCTGGTTCTGCCATCGTAGATATATCTGACGTACTATCGATATTGCTTGTAGGATTATTGTTCACAGGAATGCTATGGATGTTAAATCATGTATATTTTATAAATATTACGAATACATATGTATTATTAATAGAATGTTATACTCACTTAGCAGTATCAACTGCTCTTTGATAATGATTAATCATCATTGCATAGCCTGCATCAAATAAAAGTTGAACCCTTTGCAGCATTTGTATCCTGGCTTCAACAGCTTGCCGCATGTTACCTTCCATCGCTCTGAGTTCTTCATCACTTAATTCGGTAAAATTCGATGGTGGTAGGGGAATAGGCGGCAATGGTACCATTTGAGGAAACAGCGGTGCGAAAAGCGGGATATTTCTTCCAGCATTATTTTGAGGTTGCTGCTGCTGCTGTTGTTGTGATTGCTGCTGCTGCTGCTGTTGTTGTTGTTGTTGTTGTTGTTGTTGTTGCGGCGGTGGCATTCCTGGAGCTGGTAATCCAGTCCAAAATACCGGGAAATGAAAGGGTGGTCCTACGCCAAGTAATAAAAAAAATAGATTAAAATAAATAATATATATTCCATCATTACGTAGAAGACGACTAAGAAACAATACATACCGATAGGGTTGACACCAGGTGCTTGTGGAGGCTGCGGAGGCACCTGCGGTACAGGCTGGGGAGGATTTTGCTGTCTAGGTGGTGCGTTGTTTGGCGTAGGCCCCAAAATGTTCAAACGACAGGTCGGACATGTTTGTTGACGTTGAAACCAATTACGTAAACACGCGGTATGGAAGATGTGATTACACGGCAATTTTTTACTAGCTGTGACCATCTCCTCTCTGTACAAGCATAACACATTAGGACAGTGGATGTGTTCAGGAGACACAACCGTTGAGTGAGCGCTTAGTGGTTCTTTATTATGATTGGTTCTCACACTTATTGTTAGTTAGATCCGGAGAAGGACCAAAGACAAGAACCAATCGTATTAAAGAATCACCGAGCTCTCGCTCAACGGTTGTTTCCTGAACGCGTCCAGTATTGCGAGAAAATAACTTTACTCATTGCAATACCCACCGGCATATAATGCAAACATTATCAGCAGCAGCCAATTCCTCAGTTGTTGCATCCGGATAAAGGGTATTCATGTTCCTGATAGCTCTTCGAGACATTACAATATCATGGAATGCTTTCTTGAAGTCTCGCATTGTATAGTACATAGGACGCAATGCAAATAAGGGTAACGTAAATAACTTTATCATTAAGGTTACAAAAGCAACGAAGAGGAATACCTGGAAGAAAACAACGGTTTGATAAAGAAGATACAAGCACATACGTGTATAGAGTTACGAATTAATATAGACATGAGAGTTTTGCATCAATTACCTTCAATATGCCAATAATCAATTCTGTATACAACAAAAATACTGGTTTGTTATCCCACGGAGTTTCGCTTTGCAAATCGATAGTATGCAGGACGTATTTTACGGTAATATTAAAAACAACGGTCAGCAAAATTGCATATTCAAAGCCAAACACAAGTTGTACGGAGGGGCCTTTAGTGGCTGTTATATTGTAGGCGTAATTAATCATCGTTAGATTGATGGCGAACAAAATACTTAGTAAACTAGCGACTCTGAGATGGAATAACCATGTTATTACTGGGCTTCTTTCCATCTGAAAGATAAAAGATCATTGAATACCTGTACGTAGACATAATTATATAGATATAAATAACATCAACATGTAATAAAAATGAATAGATCGATATTCATTGGCATTGGGATATCTTCACTGGATAATGCAAAACTCACATAATCAACGCGATCCTCTGCGAGCCAGTGAAACGACTTTAGGAACAAGAGGAGAGTAAATAACGCTATGAACTTGGGGCTGAAGTCATCCCTGAACACTGTAAACGCCAGGCACGTCTCGGTCACGGCGTACCAGACCTTTTCCACCAGGTGCTGCAAAACGACAAGGCGAACGTTACGAGACGATCAGGTCGACGATGAGAAGACGTGGAGGGAGAGAGAGAGAGAGGCTGGCGCTTACCTCGAGCTCGGTGGCGCGTAGAGTGCCGAAAAAGATCTTTCGCAGAAAGGCGTTTATCATGAACGCAAGGATGAATCCTTGCGTGTAGATCACCTGAGCACAAAGCAATACATATGTGACGGTAATATGGGGCGCACATTTGTTAAGCGTGCTTTATCAGCGTGAGAATGGTTCAACGGGAAAAGGCTCAACTCACGGTCATGCTCGGATTCGATTTGGTTATGTGAACGACGGTCGGATAGAACTGTTTTCTCTGATAGTACGCATTGCCGATAACGACGCACGTTAGCGCGGTGCTTATCAGCATGATCCCGGCCTCCCTCATTTTCGTGCCGGTCGCTTTTTCGTACAGCCCGTAATACGCCTACCGCGTTTCCCAAACGGAGAAAATCGCTGACACTTGCGTTATCGCACACGAAGAATTTGCTTCGGAATCGCACACGGATTCCCGACGATCCCGTACCCCCGTACCACGACACCACCTCGGAGCCAACCGTATATACAATACAAACATGCGCACACACTGCACGACTGCACACGTATGTCACGTATGCGACACGTGTGCGCACGCGCACACGCACACACAACGGCGCGCCGAGTATCGGTACGTGGCGCTGATTTCGTGACAATTATCGGTAATCGCGGTATTCTTTGAACAACATACGTCCATACGTGTTTTAAACATAATATGTCCCTCCTTTTTACTTTTTTTTTTTTTTTTTTTAATGAGAACATTTAATTAAGGCAAACTGATGTCGTGATTCGTTATCAGTTGCAATCGTTACCTCGTCAATTATGTAAGACGCGATGTGTCAACCGCTATGTTGTGACAGCTAGCGAGAGACAAACGGTGCTACGTGATTGGTCGCGCCGCGACCGTTGAACCACGTGGACTGCGATGATTTTCGCTCTCGTCGGAGAAGCATGCTGACAGGTGACGTCGTAAATATTTAAAAGGGAGCGGGTGCGACGTGGCTGAACGCCAATTCTTCCGAAAGAAAGTTACGAGAAAGCGTACGCAAAAATATAGTAACGATATAATTAGTCTCATTTGTAATAGATACATCCACAAGTCAAATGTCAATTATAGTTGATTTGTGTTACATGTAAACGAACGACGATAGGAATATTGCTGAATTTGTCATCGAATGACAATGAACGTGATGTATTTAAGAGCGCAGATGCACGCAATGACTAGCCTTAAAGATATTTCAAATGTTTCCGTGTATTATCCTTAAAGAAAAAAAAAAGATAAATTTGCTAAACTACAACAGATATGTAATCGACGTCTTTAAATCACTATTTTTCAAATGTGACTTTAAACGCTTAAACTATCAGTTTTGCTCCTGCGACTATTTATACTTGTAGTAACTTCCGTACATTTTGCTAATATAAGTATTCAATATATTAACAACACCACACAAAAGATATTGATTATATTATTTTAAAAATGTATAAAAATTATAGTTTCTTAAAATAACGTGTATATATATATTATATATATATGTATACATATATGAGACTAATTCAACATATAGTACTTATGATGATACTTCTGGTTACGTATACATACTGAGAGCTCTTGTTTTCAAGATACTTTTAGGACTTTGACGTTTTGGGGTTCCTAGGTGTGCCGTTGCTTTCAATGGTGTTCTACGTGTGTCAACTGGAGGCCTACGCACTAATTTTGAACTTTTTGGCGTTTTTACTGTTAAAGGTCGCTTAATATGCGGGGTTTTGCTAACATCTGATTTGTAAGGAGACATATTTGGATTGTCTAGCGTTGTACTGACAGGCATCTTCGTCAATGGCGATCCTTTTGCGGCGAGGTTTTCCTTCTGATGAATTTTCGTGTCGTGCGCGATGTTAATCTCTTTATCTTTAGTGAAAGTTTGATATATAGCTGGATCCTTGTTCGAAAGTTTCTGATTTTGCAGCTCAAATTTCCGCACGGAACGGTAATGCTCGTTCAATCCTTTTTGAAACGATTTTAATGACGTATCTATTACTTGCGTTTTAATTTGCGGAGACAACGCCGCGTGACGATTCTTATTTTTCGAATCCTTGTTGGACTTTTTTCGAGAGATTTGTGTCCTGTTACAAGTTTGCTTAAAATGTTCAACATCCACTTCTTTAGCTAAATTTGGAGAATGTTTAGTTACATTGTCACGACAATGTTTCCTATTTGATAAATTACTCGGTACAAATTCGGATGTTTTCGTAGTGCCCTCGTCAAATAATCTTGCTTTAGCTAATACCATACCAGCATTTTGTGTTCGAAGTTTCGCGACGGATGCTCTGCCGGTCTGTGGAGCAGGTGTATTTGTTCGGGCTGATTTAAAATATTTATCCGCATCTTTCCAAGATATTTTGTTCGAGCCCTCGAAAACAGTCTTGTTTCTTTGTAAACAATCATTATTTAAGGTTACATTTTGATGACTGTTCGCCTTTTTTAAGTCATCAATTTTCTTATCAAAATAGGATGAATTATCTACAAAATCTTTTCCATGAAATGATGATGCTCTACGCACAGGTGTAGTCGTATTGTTATTATTTAAATGGAGATCTTTAAATCCAGAAATATCCAAGTCACTATTATTTGAAATCTTGCGTTGTCCGTTTGAACGAGAAATCAATGTATTAATTTGATTATGTAAACAGGCTATCTCATCTCTCATATTGTTAGAAATATTTTCATTACATGTTTCAGCAGAATGAGATTGCTCCTCTAAGTATTTATTAGAATAAGTCGATTGTTCGGTGGGATAAACATTTACTCTTCCGAGTTGAATGTGATGTAAGTTAAATTCTGGAGAAGTATGCCACGATGCAGATCTTCTAACACGTTTGCTGTAAACATTAAAATAATAGTTTATTAGAATAAGTTTTATATTATTCTTATAACTATATTTTCATATTACTTAAATATTTTATTCTTTATATATTAGAAGATTGCATATTTTTTATGAATAGAAATTTATATACTTTTTAATAAGACTTCAAAATATACAATAATAATAATAGTTTATGTTATATTAAACAAATATTGTAATAGTTTGTAAATGTGATCCAATTACCTTGTGACTTTCTCTTGTGAACGTCTTCTTAACGATCCAATTTTTCTTGCGCTGGGAGATCTTATGATTTTATGTTCTCCCGACCTTCTGATCTTTAGTTCTTTACTCAGTCTTTTTGCTAGATAGTCGCTTGTCAGAGTATTCTCAATACTAGCCTCTTCTAATGTTTTCTCGTACGCTGTCTGTACATTGTTTAGCGAATGTGTAGTTATATCATTCTTCTCGTTGTATATACATCCAAATTCTTGAGAAATACGCGATTCAATTGCAGAAACTCGATTTTTTATGTCTTCGTATTCACTTTTAGGGATTCTGACATAATCCTCTTCACAGTGATCACTTGATGAAGATATTATGACACTACTAGGAAGAAATGTATCAAATTCTTCCGAATCAGTCATCTTTTCCTCAGGTGTCAACAAGCATATATTATCACTTTCATCTGTAGCATCCAATTTTCTCGAACTTGTGCTTACATTCATATGCCATTGTTCACCACTTCTACGACGACATTTATTTATAAGCAAGTCCCGCCCGCCACCATCATCTGATAAATCCACAGTGGCATTAATGAATACATCGTTATACTCTTGGCGAAAATCATTATTTGATGGTTCATCATATTTGGTTAATCTCAGTTCTGGTATTCCGTCGTTGCATTCACATATTTTATGTGCATCGAAAGAATTGCTTACTGAACTCCAACGTCTTTCATTACACAGTTTGTAATTACCCATATATGAATCTGATAGGTTACCATCAACGCTCTTCTGAAAGTATTTAAAATAAAATTATTGTAATTAAAATAAGTTATATAATACTACTTGATAGTCACAACTTTAATAGATCTTTTAAAATTTACTCATTGATATTAATTTAGAACAATTTTTCATTTTATATATCAAAGTATGGAAGTAGATATACTTACTTGTTTATTCTTAGGTACCAATTTGTCTAAACTCAGTCTTAGTTTCTTTGGCTTATCTGATTTATCAGCCATTCTCCTAAAACATACATTATATAGATATATTATTCCGTGTGTCAATATTATTTTAAATTAAATATAAAACTAAATACATACATATATATATGTATAGAAAAAGAAAGGAAAAATGACATATAACATAACAGCAAAAGAATAAATAATTTTTCATTACGTTTTCTTTATGCCCGCCGGATGTTCCCTTTCAGTTACTTTTCGCTTTTTGGTAAATTTGTTAGAAGCCATATTTAATTCCATTGGATGTATAAGAGATTGCGGATGATTAATATTAGATGGATCATCTGTGCCTTTTCCAACCATCTTCTTTAAGCCGTTGAACATTCCTGTATAAAACATTACCCCATATGCAAAGTATTGTTATATATGTAGAGATATAAGAGAAAACTGTAAAAGTTTATACATGATCTTAATCAAATGATGTTACAGGAAACAAAAACAAATTACATTTTAATAAATATAATAATGTTAGGATGTTGTTTTACTTAATCTTGTTAATCTTTTGATTGACATTATAAATCTTATATTAACGTTTATGTAAAAATATATTTTATACATATGTATGAGCCAATAAATACATTTTCAGATATATTAGATAAAAGTTGGGAATATACTTAAATATGACTTACGTGTAAGACTTCCACTACGATGCTTCTTCTTTTTATGCTTTCTGTGTAGCTCAAACGAGTCCAGTCCATTGTCAGTGCTGCCGCTTGTTTCGGTAGAAACACTTTGTGCGATATGAGGTGGTAGGATGCCAATACTTTCTGAATTTTCAATCAGAATCTGCAACAAAATTAGTTTAAGTAATAATTGTTTCTTCGTATTATTTATTGATATTCTCTAAAACACCTATATCACCTTGACAATAGTTAAATGCATCTGCAATCTATTCTGTACAGCTGCCATGGACGTTTCTTGCAACGGCATGATATTCGGTCCAATGACTTTCGCCAGGTTCTCAACGCTCATCTTGTTTTGTTTCTCGTACATAGAAACCTTCTTCAAGAACTCCATGAGGAATGCCAAGGTGTTCAAGTGATACGGCGGCAGCAACGTACACGCTAGCAGCAACGCCTGCACCCGATGGCTCTTCAGCAACGCGCAGTGCACGAACAGGTCGTGGTACGCGTACGGAATCAGCGGCTCGGGCAAGTCTCGGAAGAAGGATTTCAGACAATTGGCAATGTCGACCGCGTGATTCTTGTCGCCTAAACCGCCGCCGTTATCCAGACGAGCTATCAATTCCCTCTGTCGCGCTTGTGATCCGGCCTTTCTGAACAGACCCTCCTGAGCGACGTGTTCTTCCAGGAACGTTGTGGCTTGAATCACAAACACAGGCACGTGGACTATGGCGCCCGACGACAGATTGACAATGTCCAAGGCTTGGTAAAACAAAGGGATCTTGAAGACCTTCTTGGATATGTCCCTGCACACCTCGGGCCTCTCGCTCTTAAGCATACTCTTCTTGAAGCGATACTTAACTCCGAGGCCCCGGAGATCACTGGCAACAGCGTGGTACACCCTCTCCTTGTGCAACACATCGTAGATCAACATCTTCGGCGCGTCGTAGGCCGTACGAGTCCGCCGACAGATCGATTCTTCAACGAGGAATTTATTAATTACACGTTGTTCGAGCGTCCCATCATTCGCATCACGCATCCCTCGTCACCCGTTTTTCGTATTGAATTGACACCCCTCCAGTGCTGCCAACGTCACGATCGTGAAGGACGAAAGTCCCCGTAGTAAAGGCGCGTAAAGGCGCCATCGCAACGTCGCGAATGCATCTGGCACTGACTGCGTGCGTTATTCTTTCGCACGATAAATATCGAAACGCTGTTTGTCGCATCGTGCATGGGCAAACTCCGATTAATTAATTAATTAAACTAGCAGAATTGCTTGAAGCCAAAGATTTTAACTATATAATTCATTTATATTCCTTATCTAATTTTTCTTCCAAATTTAAATGACGAGAAATTGATGTAAAAATTTTAAAACTCAATTTTTCAGATGTTTCATACAAATTGGAACATTTTTCAGAAAAACTCGGACAAAATAATAAAATAAAATATTTCAGATTTTTCCTGTCAACACATCTTTGTAGAAATCTGAATAAATGTGAGAACATTCGCGCAAATTATCCGAAATTTTCATACAGATACTAAAATATTTCAAAAACTATCTAAAAATTTTTACATATTTTTCAGTTTTTCATAAATCTAAAAAAAATTCTTAGAAAATTTCTGAAAAAATATGAGAAATTCTTTCACCAGGGTTCATCGATGAATCACGCTATGCGTCTACATGTGTAGCGGCCTTTAGTGAGCAAGTAGCGTATAAATGACCGGATTCGTCGTGGAATGTGGAGATTGTGGAATTCGCTGTCGCTACTCACTTGTCAGTGCCGTGCATACTGCGTGCTAGTGCATGCTGGTGCACGCAATTGTTTGATTCGAGCTCGCAATCGTCGCAATTGATTTCAAAGAATGTGATCTTTCACCGTTGATTTCGGAGCTCTCGGTCCGGTCTTCTGTCCGATATTTTGTTACGCGCGTACGCCGTATTTTTAGACGCGACCGATCAGTCTCGTCTGGCCAGACATAGCGACTCGATTACGATTTTACGAGGCGAGGCGCCCAGCGACGCGAGAGTACATATCATATCGCGAAATGACGCGCGCGTGACAAGGGAGAGGACCATCAGACCATCACCATCTGGCGCCGTCTGCTCCTGCGAAGGTCGTTCGGGGTCACCCGTTTCACCCGTCTGGTCGCCGCGCGACGTGTCATCGGATCGAGACGAGGTGTTATCGTTTTTTTTCCATGCCGGCCAGGTCCCCGACAATCGATAGGAAAGCATGCGTGTGCACGGATTCGTGAGCCTCGCTCGTCGAGGGACTCGGCGCGCGTACGGCTGTCCTCGACGCCCGGAGGCGACCTGGACGCGCCCGCGAGGTTAGGTGGGCCGCGACCAGCCATGAAGAGCCCGGTGACGTCCCAGCGCCTGAACGGGACCAACGCGCATCCCGTCCCGTCGACAAGCCCGCTGCAGACTTTAGGAGGCGCCAAGTCCCGTCACAACAACGCCGCCAATAGCTTCCAGGTGGTGAAGGTCGCCGGACGCGAGTCCGGCTGCTACATCGCCAGCAACATCGCGCCGAAGATCGGCAAGCAGCAATTGGTGTCCCTGAACGGGGACACGGTGCGCTGCGACAGCGTCAACTGCGACGAGGCGCTGGCGTGCGATGTGGCGCCCATACCGGCGACGAAGACCAAGGCCCTGTGCGTGCACATCAGGGAGAACAAGTGGTACGACGCCGGTAACGTGGTCTCCGTCGGGGTAGCGGGAACCAGCCTGAATCATGCCCTGGAAAGCATGTCCCTGGCTTACAATCCTTCTACGAAGCAGCTGTATTCCGTGGAGGAGGCCAGGACGCCCAGCAATGCACAAATCGACTGTACTCCACAGTACCTAGAATCTCCATGTAACGGTAAGGAACAAGCGCCGAGTGTGAAACTTGACGCGGACAAATATACGAAACTTGAAAATGTCAGTGCAAACAGTAGTCCAAGAAATAGTCTGCCACGCTCGTGTAGCAGCACAGTGTCTTCCCTTAGCGAGATATCACCTTCGGGCAGCTTTCTAGGATCCGACGAGCAACACCTCGTGGAAAAAGCTGATAAGATACCCAAACGTTGGGGATTGAACACGATTTTTACGAAGAATGTGTTTTCGTGGAAGAATAGAGGTTCTCAACAGTCGACACCTACAGGTAGCCCATCGAGAAATATCGACAAGGTAGGCGGTAGTACAGCTTTAATTCAACAGCCGAGACCAGCGAGTTTACCAGCTAAAAATGCACTGGAAGAAGAACGCCATCGTAAGCAATACAATGCTATTTTAGAGGCAGCAAGGAAGAGAGAACTGCGCGAAGAGAGGGAGCGTAAGCAGCAACGGGAATGTCAGCTGAGAGAGGAGAAGAGATTAGCCGAGGATTCCAACGCGTGGAATGTACACGTTTTACCTAAGTTCGAGAGTGTTAAGAATACGAAAAGAGTAAGGGAACTGTGGTGGCGCGGTTTGCCGCCGAGTGTTCGTGGTAGAGTATGGAAATTAGCGATTTCGAATAATTTGAATGTAACGCCGCACCTCTACAATCTTTGCTTAGACAGGGCAATGTCGAGCCCCAACAATGAGTCATTAGCCGCTATCAGATTAGACGTATCTCGTACCTTTCCTACCTTATGTGTCTTTCAAGAGGGTGGACCATTATTCGATAGCCTTCAGGGTATTTTGGCAGCGTATGCCGTATACAGACCGGACGTAGGCTACGTGCAAGGTATGAGTTTCGTGGGTGCTGTTTTATCATTAAATATGGAACCGCCGGACGCCTTTGCCTGCTTCGCGAATCTGCTAAATCATCCTTGCCACAGAGCCGCCTTTACATTGGACCAAAAAAGAATGGATACTTACTATAAAGTATATTCCAGTGCTCTTGCGCATAAGCTGCCAAAAGTCTTTTCTCATTTTACCGTAGCAGGATTAAGCCCGGACTTGTATCTATTAGATTGGTTGTATACTATATACGCTAAAGCAATGCCTCTTGATGTCGCATGTAGAATCTGGGATGTCTTTCTCAGAGATGGAGACGAGTTCCTCTTCAGAACCGCGCTGGGAGTGTTGCACTTGTATCAAGAAGAGTTATTAAAAATGGATTTCGTACACGGCGCACAATTTCTCACTAGATTGCCGGAGAATCTACAAGCGGAATCCTTATTCAACAGTATTAGTCAGATGTCTACTACTGTTGGGACGACAACATTCCAGCAAATGTTGGTTCAATATTCTTCGTAATTTAGTATAGCAAAGGTATAGCAAAATTGAAGTTTTCTTATTGTGATAACAAAATCTTTGTGCAAACAATTTTATACATTATTTATTATTATTTGAAATTAAAAATCTAATGACTTGTCTGAAAATTTTATATTAAGATATCATGATTTGTGTTTGTTTGCGAATAACTTGTACTGAATGTTTCAGAAACGATACATGGGAATATCGTTTCTCCGATCTTTTAGAAGAAGAAATAATCTTTATTCAAATCTTTTGTTTTATAATTGACACAAAAATATAATGTAGATATTAATTGCACAATAGATTAGACAGATAATTTTCAAAAATTTATGACAAAATATATTTTTGTTATAAATTTCTGGAAATTATATATAAAATGAATAAATTTGTTATGGAAATATTTTCCATGTAAATAATTGATTGTGCTATTTAGTCGTAAATATGTTTTTTACAACGAATGAAATTGGAAAAAAATGATCTGCAATATAAAACATGAATGCTCCATTACTAGATCTATGTATACTCGTTTACATTTTTTGAAACATGATATATTTTAAATTTAAATATAATATCTTGAAAGTACCTTTCAAAAAGCGAAAGAGAATATTATAAGTTAAAATTTTAACTTATTTGAATATATACATTTTATATTACTTCTGTTTTAGTTTTCATCAACTTTTATTATAGATATTTATGACAGTTTCTCATAATTTGTGATATATAAACATCCGAAATATCAATCTTGCTTCACATATGTATACCACTATATATGCAATGTTGCATTTCAGCTTTTGAGATATTGATCCATTCTTTGTATATCCTCTCAATTTTTACATTCTCTTCAAGACTGAAGGGAGATATATACTCAAATACAACAATATTATTCAGCTGCAACACAGGTATTATCCTCATAAATACACATTCACGAATATAGAACTAGCCGAAACAAAAAAAAATGTTTTTGCTGCATAATATTTAATTGCTATTTAAATTCTGGACATGTTGATATTTCTGACGATACGGCATAATAAATATCTAATGAAACAGTCGAGATTACATACCGGGAAACGTACGTTTTGTCAAAAATTTTTGATTAATATTGGCCACAAAAAAAGCGGAGCTAAATAGTGCGAACATATACACAATATACAATTAAAAAATTTCTAAGGAGATTTTTTATAATTTGAAATTGTAACATTTATCTTACTAAAAGTATGCAATTTATAACACTGTACTTTTTTGTCAAATTTTTCTTATATGTAACAAATTACAGTTTTCTGCAGTTGGAGTTTTTTCCAACGCAAATCAATGCACATTGTTTGCATTATTTCGCTTCGTTATTTTTAGTCTTTGGCAATCATGGATCAAGTGTTGAGTACGAGATTATTGCAGTGAAGCGTATGATAAAATGTTTATGGTATACAATAGATATTTTACTAATTTATACGTTTTAAATTAGCATTTAGATGATTTTTTTTATTAATATCGTTACGGTGTGGCAATTTATTTAGTTTAAAATAGCGAAATCTTATCATGTCCCGTCTTTTGAGTGGCCTTCATAATGAAGATAAGATAAATTCGAGATTTAAGAATGTGCGAAACTATGCAATTATCGAATTTTATTCTCTAGGGAAAGTAATCTCACAAATGTATTTTCGTACAACTGCAATATGCTTACTGAATGTGCTTGTTGTATACCGCCCTGTTTAATACGGATGTAGGTAGAACGAAAAGATTTTAGGTCTCAACATTTCGAATAGATGATACCACCAATTGACCAGCCTTAAGGTTGCTATCCATTAATATTTCAGGATGACAGTCACGAGTACGTTACAGTAGCTTCACATACAGCATAGCTTGGGAGCTTGAAAATTATACAGAAGAATATAGAATATCATCATCTACCAATATAAAATTATATTCAAATATATATAAAATATATCTCTTTTATATAATGTGGGCAAGTTTTAGAGCAACGTGATAAAGTTGGAAACATCTGCGAAAATACTAGTCGCTGAAACAAACAATATGACATAACTGTCGCGGCTCATTAAATTCTCATTTATTTTTACGAGACGAGATTATCTATATTATAACAGTATATATTGTGACGTTTTGGTTGTACCTATGTGTTTATACGTGTGCGTTTTTATATATTATGCGATAATTTGCGCGACTAGTGTGCAACCAATGGATGTGCTTCTCAATGACACTATATACAATACATAATATATGATTTATAGAAAATATGTGATTCTCATCGTATCAAGATACACATACGAAAACGTATTGAGACGTGAGACGTAAGTGAACTCACGAGTGTAATATATATCCTAGTTTTTAATCGACAATACTCTCATTCCATCCATTATCCCAAACTACTACTTAGCGTTCATGAACAATACATAACGAATAAGTTTGTAGATGTATATAAAGAGAGCACAAATGGATAAGACGTAATTAGAACACGATGAATTAAATTATTTCAAAACTTTTAATACAAAATTGTATATCTATACGTGCGTAGGTTAACAGCTTCGTTCATGCATTTATCTACGACAGATTTTCTCTTTTTTTTTTTTTAATTAAAATAAATTGTTAATCATCAAGTTTGTGTGGCAATAAGATATTAATAGTTTAATGCTCACGAGTTATTAAAATTGAGATTTTTTATCGATTATACAATGTGAAATTATATTTTATACTAATTCTTTTGTGTTATCAAAGTTTCTATGTATTACATGGCCAAAACATTTAAGAGTGCAATTTAAATATCTGCTTTCTATATACACTTCTGTTATTTCGCATATTTTCCAGCTTTGAAAGAGAGATTTTATAAAAGAAACCTTATATAAATTTTATTTAATGATACAGCAAACTTTAACTTTTTTTTCTGATCAGTTCTTTCTTTTTTTGTTGGATTAGTTTTGTTCGTGTTTGCACACGTCTCGATTAATTAAATTGTTTTAACAACTAAATCATATCTGTGTGTATACCTTCTGTCTTGGATATAACGTAATTACTTTCGTAAAATGATCAACGATGATGTGCCAATCGTATCGAAGTTGTAAAGAAATATATGGAAGACATTTACAAGAATTATCTCCGTGCTATAAGCGCAAATCGATTACCAAGTTTTGTAATTATTAGCGTCACGTTATGCGGTTGGTTAATGTAGCGAATGTAATACACTACAGTTGTCTAATTTTTTAGTGATGGATGGTAATGTAATACACAACAAAATGCGACGTTTATGTCGAAAATAATTGTATCCGTTGCACGATCGAAGTGGAACGCGAGTATCTTATAATTTGTCCGCCTTATCGATTTAACGGTCGCATTATAATTACGAATGTGAGTTACTACAGCCAGAAATGTATGTATGTATGTATGTATAATTGGATTGTACACGTGACGTATGCTTGTACATGTATTGATTGCATCGAATACTAGGTATATCTTTATATACCTGCGTTCTTAGAGAATCGCTTAGAGAATCTACAAGGAAAATATGTTTTAAATTTCACAATTCTTGACTTTCTCCGATTACAGTAATTGTATTAAAAATGCGATTTACTGTATCTTTAAATTCATAGAAGACAGTCTCCCATAAATGCGATAGATCTACTCTTAGTCATTATATTTTGAAATACGCTGGAATATACGACGTAGTAACACTTGTTCTTGTGGATATACCTACGTGTATCTTGATTATTTGAGTTTTCTCTACTTAAGGTTGAAGAGATACGATGCCTAAAAGACATAATAAAATCGTGTAAATGCAAACGTTAAAGATCTGTGCACAAACAACCATGCATCATGCACTATGTGACACTTCTGTGTTCCTTGTCGTTAGTGCCTCGATAGAGGGGAACTCATTGTATATTTTATACGCGTTTTATCGTGTGTACATTTACCTTAAGTGCAATATTGTAATAATATATTTTTTAAGGAATCGATCCCACGATATTTATTTTGTCAGATCTACATAGATCGGTAAACACATGTAAAGTATACATAGAAAACGTTAGCGAATTAGAAGTGAAAAAGAAACGAAAGGGAAAAGAAATTTTCATATTTTTTAATACGAAATTTGAAGGAACTGGCTTTTTCGCAGGAAATAAGAACGTGAGATCGTAAAGCGGCTAGTGTTGCGTTACGAATTCCCAAAATCCCGTGGACGATTGCAATAAAACCTGATGCACAACCACGTCTCTAACGATGCTTTTTTATTAGAGGAGGTCTCGCGGCACCGTCGCGGGGGCCGTTATGTACATAACGACACGCTTGCTTCCTAATTTAATCGAAACGTAAGGGTTAACGATATCTACCGCAATAAGTGTAACGACCATTTTTATATCATGTAATGGACTGCGAGCGAAATCGAAGGCGTTGCTAAACGCGCGTACGAGAAACATTGTATAAATGACGCCGGCAACATATCTCTATATGGACGATTTTTTTTTCCTATACGAATAAAAAGTATGCTCTGTGACATCGAAACTTCAAAGTTTTCTCCATTTATTTTTATTCGGCGGAGATAAAAATCACTTTTGCCTCACGACGCGTTACGCGTTACATTCCGTAATTTCGACCGTGTGTTACGTTCCACGCACATGATATTATGTAGTCATATATGAAATAATTTTTTATTATAAGTTAATTCATTAAAAATAAATTAATGAATTTTTTTGCGCTATTCCGACCGCGCGTATCTCGATATTTTAATATTATTTCGCAGAAAGTTTCGTATATGTGTTAAATAAATTATTGCAAGTTACCGCTTCGATTCTCGTGCGTATTAAAATATTTCAAATTTGAATGATTGCTAATTTGCGCCACTCGACTTGCGCCATTGGTGTACATACCTCGTCCAACTTCATATCGTAACCGGTCTCGGGACGCGCCGCGGCGATCACAGAATCGCTCCGTGCTTTTCGCGACGATTACCGGTCCGAAAAGTGAATCTCGCGCGCGAAAGATTGTCGCGGATGTATCTCGTAAGATTATACGTTCTTCGTAACACGTTAAATGTCACGTATACCGGCGTGCAATTTCGCATTGCCCGAGTAGTCGGTCGGAATCGTCCTCGACCCTCGTAGCGTTTCGCCGACGCGCATCGAGAGTGCGGATGCACTCAGTGATCATTACTAGCAGGTATGTACACATATTTTCGTTCTATAATTATATATTCGTTCTATAATTATATTCTAAAATATAAGGTGTCGAAGGATAGTTTCGCGTTTAGAAGGATGTTTCCGCGAGGAAAAAAAATGGCCCGAATTACCGCCGTGAAGGAATATCTCGAGAAGACGTTGAGGGACGAGAGCAAGTCATGGACAAAGATGTTCGTCTTCGCGGAGGCGAAGACCGGCATCGATCGGCTGTACATTTTTGTCGGATTATTGATGCTGCTGGCTTTATACTTGGTGTTTGGATTGGGACAACAGCTAGTGTGTAATATAATCGGTTTTGTTTATCCCGCATACCAATCTATGAAGGCCTTGGAAAGCCCCAAGAAAGAGGACGACACAAAATGGCTTACTTATTGGGTCGTTTTTGCCGTATTTACTATAATAGAATTCTTTTCTGAATATATCGTCTGCTGGTTTCCGATTTACTGGCTGTTCAAGTGTATATTCTATGTATGGTTGATGGCGCCAACCGAGTACAACGGTTCCTTGATTCTATATCGCCGAGTCATCCGTCCAACGTTTATACAGTATCAACCTGGATTAGACAGACTGTTGTCCAATGCACGTGATACAGCAGTCAAGACTGCAGCGGAAGCATTGCTGACCAACAAGCAAGATTAATGAAGCTGTAAATCGAACATAATAGAAAGTCCATTTGTGTCTTTCCCTTTACTCATTCCTAGCAGAGAAAGAGAGAGAGAGCGTGGTTTAATATTTTTAAGATCCTATTTAAGCAGCAATATACTCTCGGTGGGTTGCCTGCCATCTGACAAAACTTGGTCCTAACTGGATTTGAACTCGGTTCTCCAGCTCACTAGACCAGCGCATATCTCTCTGCGCCACGATCGCTCTCTGCGATTACATTATGCGATCTTGCTGTTTTGATATCGCTTCTATTGATTGTTGCAATGTTCGAGTGAATGTGAGTTCTGCATTGAATTGCGTAAGCCGCCGTATAAAAGCCATTGTCCGTTACTATGGCTTCCCATTTCTAAAACGGACGTTTTTCAATCGTGGTTGAATATTTATCGTGGCTTGGAGTTATCTGACATTTTAAAGCATTTGAGTTTTGTTTTTTGAAGCACAATTATAGTGATTATTATTCATTAAAAATCTAAAGGTGTTAATTAATAAATTGCATAGTTTGTAATTTTATTATATAATATCTTTTAAACATTAGATTTAAACATTACACATTTACGAGGGTAAAGAATTAAACATGAAATATTTATAAGATTACAGAGATATATGTATATAATAAAATTAGGAATTGTACAATTCATTGATATATCTTGAGATTTTTGAATCAACAGCTACGATGATCGAATATCCAGATGCAACCTAAGCGCCCTAAAAAGTCGGAAGGCATTTGTGGCGTTTTCAGCGCTGCGATCTGCGATTGGCAGTACTGTTTTCGCGAGTCGCGGTGAATCTCTCATTAACGTAAATCGCAGTCGGTCGGAAGTCGAAACGCGCCGCGGTGATCGCAGGATCGCATTGAACCGCTCCGTCTTTTCCGCGATTGTCCTCGCCTACGAAAGAATCTCGCGCGCGAGAGATTACACCGCGAATAGGTATTTCTCATCGGACGTTCTTCGCGAGTATCGCGTCAAGTATCGCGCGAGATCGCCGTTATTGCGATTCCAATCTCGGAGCGATCCGCTTTTACGTGCCGGAGTCGATCCGGAGTCGATCGAAATCATTTCCGCGTCGAAAGTGCATCGAGGGAGCGATATGCGCAACACGTACGGACAGGTATGTACAGCCTTATTGTTCCAGTTTTAGAGGCGTTAAAAGCGTATCGAAAAAGCGCGAACGAAGCGTCCGCGAAAGGCGAAGGGGAGTTCATGTCGGGAAAAGAGTCTCGTAGCGCGGGACGGCGCGATTTGAAAAGTTCAGTTCCGTGCGCTAACGCCCTCTCGGCGTTGCGGCGAATCCGAGAAACAGTAAGCCGACTAGCTGAGACAGGTACGGAGGGTAACAGGGGAAATATATGTTAAATTTCTTGCGAGATACGGTTCATATGTATCTACAACGAAATAATCGAGTTGAAATAATCGTGCAATATAATAATTGTTGTAAAATTAATAGCGAGTTATAGTATTGGATGTTACACGTTACTGCTCATTTTATCTTTGTTATAAATTTCATAAACTCATTTTTCGAACTTTGACTGTATTAGGAGTTAGAAACGTCGGTAAGCAACGTACCGTGTCGCTTCGCAAGAAGAGACGAATTAAAAAATAAATAATTGTGTTACATATATGACTATATATAAATAGAGCTTTTACACGAAATCAATTCTGGTAATAAAATAAAAAAATCTCAGCGATGTTATAAACGTCTAGTCAGAAATAATTAGTCGAATCGACGTCGATTTAACGTCGATACATTGATAAATGGTCGATATCGAATACTAGTTGATATTTTTGTCATCTTCGACCTCATTATAGTTTTTTTTTTATATTAATTCAGCAATTACGAAATATTTCTATAAGATTTTTATATATTGTCCTTCGGCCAGTTTTACGTCAAATCAATAAAATCAGTAAAATCGAAAAGCACAGTATGTAAAGTATATACTGATGTGTTCGATGTAGTGAATTGGTCAAATCACAATAGAAATATGACACAACATAAAAACAATTATGACAAGGTAAAAAAATAACAAAAATATCAATCAGTATTCGACAGTAGGATCATTCGGACACATTAATGTCAAATCGACATATTATTTCATAGCTGGGCGGTCGAGAGGATAGGCGCGGCAGTTCTTATATACGGGATTGCATTTATTTCTCGTACAACTAATCACATTTATTACACCACAATACACGACGGTACACTTAATAATTTAATCGAGTCTAAGTGATAATCGGTACAGTAGCAATCGATTAATGCGGAGGTATAAATAGCATACTCTTACTGCGTAACATCGCGTACACAACTCTACGATATATGTACTTGCCGTTCGTAAATTCCGAATAAAAGTTGCATTCCTCCTCGGCGACGATTCTCGGCCTGGGAGAAATTCGTGTGTAATACACTTTTTTTTTTTAGCCGTGATAGAGTTATTTTGTTACATCGAATTACGTACAGGGGCGTGGATAAGTTGCCCGTTAACGTTATATCATGTCATATCTGTACGCGACAGTCAGGGATTAAAGTCACCGAGAACTAATTGGCTAATCCATGTGAAATCGAGCGTGTGTTGCAATAACATCGATTTTTCTCTCTCTTTCTTCTTCTATTATTGGTCGCAATGTAATTATTGTTGGCGATCTATCACACGTGCGCAATATAATAAGTTAAGAAATATTGTGAAGAGAAAATTACATTGCGTTCTTTACAGATAGAGACTCTCTATCCATAAAATAGCTGCAGATTATTATCGAAGAGTCTTTAAATTCGAGAATATTAATAAAATTAAATACTTTTATTAATTTAAAAACTCTTAAATATATATATAATTATTTTATCTTGGAAAATTATTTTACATTGTAAAATATGTATATATGTACGAAAATTTTGTAAAAATTTGAAAATGCCTTACTCGATAATGCAAAAATGCCTTAAGTATATTTTATTGTTTGATATGCTAATTTTCAAGTTCAAATTAAAGTTTATTTATTCTAACATTTAATTTGTATGTGAAGATAGTCTCATATAGATTTAATAATTTATAATATATTAAAATTAATAACAAAATTTGTATTAAATGTTTTAATTGGCTTATAAGTAAATTTCAGTATTTGAGACAGTTTGTACGTAACGTTAAGGAGAGTTGTTAAAAATCTAAATTATATGTCGAGATGAATGTATTCGAGATATATGCTTAACTTGTCGAGAAACATTCAGCAAGATTGAATATTCAATCCTCGAGAGATTGAATATTCGATCGAAGTGCCTTCACACTTGAAAGTGCCCTTCGGGTACGCGATGGAATTCGAGTGGCGAGTTTATTGACTCTGAATTCTTCTCGAGTTCGTTTTGCTTTTCCTTTAATTCCTTCAACGATAAGCTGAAAATTGATTCCCTTCCCTTACGGATGCGATAATAAATGATTTTATTCATGCGCGGTCTGCATGTCCGATCTATTGGTTTCGATCGCACGCGAAAAAGGCCTCTTTAATCCCCGACTGTACGTATTATTCGCGAATAGATGATATAGTCTTTTAATCTTAATCTAAAGCTATCTTAAGTTGGTACATTTTATACATGTAATTATAGCGTAGGTAATGGAGACGACAGATCTCATTTCAAGTTAAATAAAGGTGCTAGATCGATTAGTATAATTAATACATTCAATTTAGAGAAAAATTATATGTAAATTCCAATTTAATTTTTCTGTAGATTGCGAAAATCCAAATAAAAGAAATCATTAAAAAAACTCGAGAATGCAAATATTCACTAGTGACTCGAAAAGTGACATTTTACGTGTGATACATATATTTGTGGAAAGATTAAAATTTGATACTCATTTTCTGACTCCTCTTTTCCTTATTTTTTACGAAAAAAAATCAACAATCCAATAATTATGAATTTTTGTGAAATATATATTATACATATAATTTCACAAAAATTCAGAATCGCCGAATTATGTTTTTATTGTACGTATCATGTTAAAAATTTAAAAAAAATTTGTTATGTGAAAGTTGCATCAATAAAAATTATTAGATATATTACAAAAATTACATATTATATAAAAAATAAAAAACCATTTTTATTATTTCCGTTTCTTGTTATTAGAAAATAATAAAATTTAACATAATTCTGGAGTTTTTATCAAAATTATGTAATTGTTTTACAATTGAGATGTTTAATTATAGCTCAATTCAATTTGAAATAATAATTGCAAGAGTCTACATTGTAAGAACCTCGGTGCGAAACTCGGAATGCGAAAGTTCAATCGCCGCGATCTTTGATTTCAGGGCTCATCGTTTTGCAACGTGAAGATCGATCGAGGATCGAGATCGATCGTCTCCGTAGTACGTAGTATTATTGGCTCGCGGACGCAACGACGTGAACATCCGTCGTTCATCTGTGATGTTATCGATCGCCCGTCAGAATCGTTTCCACCGACATCACGTTCAACCATCGTTAAAATCGTAAGTACATACATACATTGTCAACTACGGCACACACGAAAGAGCGTACGACTGTTTTCTCCTCGTTCAAGAACAAGGGCGATCACATCTGATCTGTTTCCCACGGGATTCTCTTCCGGAAAAGAAACGCTCGCACGTGATTAGCGCGGCTATAGTTCAAATCTGATTTAATATTCAACGTGTAGTTAGACATCTATCGACATCAAGAAAAACGTACATCCAAATAATTTTTTAATATTTTTGTATGACAAAACGTTTTTTTTTTCTTTGTGAAGTCGAAAATCGCTCTATAAATATATTGCATTTCAGGTATTCCGCTTATTTTTTTCTTGCGATTATAACTGTCTTTAATTAACAGATTAACTTATTGTACATTGCTTAAAATGTTTTTTTTTCTTATGATATATAAATACATGAATAATTTTAAATTACTGACGATTGAAAAGGAAAAAATTTTTTTTTAATATACAAATGCACGAATAATTTTTAATTATTAACGGTTGAAAAGGAAAAATTTATTGTGACTTGTGTTATGTCGATGTGGATATAAGAGTTAGAGTCTCATTAATCACACGGAGATTCAAAGATAATATGCACTTCATGCATAGCAATTAGCATGGCATCTAAACGAATGAATGTTAATACTATCGTCGCGCTAATTCGATACGAGCGTCGATGATTGTTCCTCCTCGAACGCGAACACGTGCACTTTGCATTTCCTCCTCGTTCTGATTTTCTTGCATTGTTCTTCATTCGTCGTGCTAGAAGGAAGAAGGCTTACATCGATCGTATAAGGAAAACATATTAGGAGGAGAATGTATTCGGCGTAATTTAGGAACTTGGCTCGAAACGCGATGCATAAAGGATGGCCTCTCTTATCGCGATCGCGTGTAACAGCATATGTTTACACTACGCGATTTTGTAGCGATATCGACATACAATTTTCTGTCACGTCGTATCTTTTTTTTTAATAATATCGCAGCGTTGTAACTATTACGACATCGTGGCGCGACATATCGTGTGTGATAGTTCGCATCTTGGTTATTATAATTCGATACACTTTGTAGCGTAGACGGAGGAACGAGATTTTATCGCAACGACGTCATAAAATTGAGTAGCGTTAAATTACGCCCCCGTTCCCTTCGGAGGATCAAAGTTAGTCTCAAAAACTTTTTTTCTTATTGAACCACAAAGCACGTGGTTACAAATATATAAACGTTTCTACATATTATTTTATTATCTCTATATAAATAATGCGCTTGTGCCGTTTGATATTTGCGTATCCTTTTATCGTACTGTCGCGCGAGAACGACTTAACTCTGAAAGAATAGTCTTCTCGCGTGCTGGTGGTTTGATATCGGGAATTCGGAAAGGATCAGGTGGGACGTAACAGGTGGGCTCCTTAATCGCAGCTGAGTCATCGATTATGTCGAGTAACACGTGATAATTCTCAAACAATCCCCACTGATCTTTATTGTACGCTAAATGATCTCTTTATCGATATTTCATGCCGTACTGCCTTAAATCGTACTTACATCGAAGAAATATATATATTTATATATATATATATTATATATTATGCTATGAAGATCAGCGATTTTCACGACCGACGATTTAACCGAACGACACCGCCGTCGTCGTCGCCGCCTGGAAAATCCGTGACGCAAAACGATCCGGGAGAGTGTCACCATTGATCAATAAACCCGCGACTCACGTCGCGACACGTGTCAGTGTGCTTAGCCTCTCTACTGTGTTTCTCTCCTCTTTCTCCACTACGTAATATAATATACCAGCTAGAAAAAGATCTTAATAATTTATATAGAAAATGTACAAGAAAATCTACATTCAACGAACGCGTGTGATATTTCTATATGAGTACGGTACGACGCGCGATGATCGAGCGAGCGAAGAATAAATAAATTAAAACAGAAGTCGTGAGAGAGGGAGGGGAAGCCCGGGGACGAGTTTTGTGCCATTTACGATCGAGCGGTCCGCCATGTTGCAAAAAAACAACGCACAATGCAATTCTTTAGCATCTTAATTTGCTTCTACCTCATGTAGAACTTTAAGACAAGAGTCGAAGAAGACATTTATCTATCTCGTCGAATAGATTATTTAACACAGACACTCGCTGTTCGGTCACGCCTGCTCAGTCGATTTGCGAAACGCGTGGCCCTGTACACATCACTTTCGATTAAACACGACATGCGTATCCGTTTCTCGGCGCGAATGCCATACGTTCCAATTTTAGATGAGCGCATCTTGCTCGCGCTGGAAGAAGCGTTTAAGCAGAGCAAAACGGATGCTCGACGACGACTTAAATCCGTACGCCACGAATTCCTAATAGCTGTCCGTAGAACCGAATGCGTCCGGGCCGATTTATCTTACGTACCGACGTCTCCGTAGTACAAGATATGCGCGATATGCTTCAACATGGTCATCCAATTCAAACAAATCAACATATTTGAACATTTCAAATGTCATTGATAAATCGAACTTGCAGAAGCAGAGTGGATATTCACGCTTTCGCGTTTTGATATATGTACAAATCTTAGACAATGCGTGCAGAGGCTTGGTAAAAGAGTCAAACGAAACAATAGAGGGGATTTTATGTGTCTAAAGATCTTCTAGGTGTCTGAGCAAACGTTTATTCTACAGTAATACTAAAACGCGATCATTATCTTTATGACGAGAGAACGCTGTTGAGAGAGATTGATGCTATAAAAAGTATATAGCTCGTACAATTCGCATTCACAGATTCTTTAAAAAATCTATAGTTGATTTCCTTTGAGAAAATATCGAGAAACGAATAAATCTTTAAGTCATAAATAATTGACAATTAAAAGTTTCTCAAAAACTAGGCGTAAGATATGAAGAGATAGTAGAATTTTTTTTTTAAATTTAATGTGGACTTCTAGAAATTTATAATTTGAGGATTGGTTGTCAAGATATTTAATAGTATATTGGAAATTTACAACAAATAACCATTTTCAATAATAATTTCTTTTGGCATATTTTTGCTCAAGAAAAACCTTCAAAACGACCAAAGAGAAGTAAAGCGTGATTCACTATTCTGTATTCTGGTGATGTTTAACGGATGACCGAGAGTCACATTAACTTTCTAGCAAGACGATCAAAACGATAAAGCTTCTCAGATTCCGATGTGTGATATACCCTTAATGATAATATATAACGGTTAAATATATTTTATGTCCGCGAACGTATCTTCTGCTTATCTACTTGCTTCGCGTCCGTTTTTCATTTCTCCTTTTGCCTCTCTCGTGGTTTCATTGGATTCTCGCGCTGTTTCCCTCTCACGCCCACTTTCTCCGAGTGCACCGGCTCTCAAGACACAAGGCGGCCGCGAATAAATCAGATTTGAAATGGCTAGACGTGGTACATGTACATACGCATTTTGCGCTTGTCTACCCGAGACCGGCCTTTTAGTACCGACGGCGATACGAGCCCTCCAATGCTGGACGCGGTTGAATCATGCTTCCGTAGCAGGTGTGCCGCGGTTTTCTCAGGAATAAAGTCGAGGCATACATATTATCACGCGTACCTTCACCTCGCCATTACTATTCCGCGACGTCGAAAGATCGCTACGACGCATAATTTGCCGTCATACATAGCGCAATTTTATTAGTGATTGTTCTTTACAATAGGTATTTAAAACTCGGAATAATTTTTGAAGAAAAAGATTAAACAAAATAAATTATAAGTTATGAAAGCTAATCAGTATATTTACGATTCGATTTCGAAGAAATGAAATGAAACTTAGAACAGCAAAATTGAAACGGATGTAGAGAAGAGTCACATAAGTAAAGATCTTGTTTCGAGAAATTATGATTTTCATTTTGTCTTACAGAATACTTCATAATTAGATACATTTCTACTAACGTAGAAAAATTATTAACGCATAAAGAAACAAAAGCACGAATCGAATTTTTCTTCAAACGGAAGTTCTGCTTGTGTGTCCCTCTCTTTCAATCATCCCTACAATTTCTGCTCATAAAATGAAAGAGGATGAACAAGATTAAAGACATCGTGCGTCAGCGATATCGTTCGATTTTTGAAATTGATTTCGCTTTGCCGAATCTATTAAGCTTTAATGACAGTGCCTTCTATAATATAGATGCATTAACGATCCCTGTTCGTACATATCACGCTCGCATCACATCGCGCACAATCTATACACGTCCATGTTTTGTATATAGCAAATTGATGTTGATGAATATGAATTACCATCGAAGCGTCGGAGAAGCGTTTTGAAAGAGCTCGATTATTTTATATATGTTATAGCGATATTAATATCACGTTCTCTCGCGATCCTGTTGAATATTGTTGCACGCAAACTTAATTAAAACCATCAATTTCTATTGATCGCGACAGTGACGGCGCGCTACGAACATCATGATACGGAAATGAATATCTTTCGTTCGAATCTGGTTTGGATGTAGTATTAATGGTGCAGAAACGACGACATATTCGGGCGATTATTCGCCATTGAGTAACGGCTGTACCGCCAGGAACACCATACCGGCGACGATTTGCGGTATTCCAGAGTAATTGAATCTGTCGCGTAAATTCGACCCGACATTTATCTTACGACATTTCTCACGGACACGCGATTTATCGGGTGCGAACGGGTACGACGGCGAGCCCTCAAAGATTCATGCCGTTCAATAAATCGCTTGTCACGGAGAAATGTCGCGCAACAAATGTCAGGAGTGGAATCGACATCGAGGAATGCGCCTGCTCTACAGAGACGTTAGGTATACCTCAGACGCTATTCGTCCGAACAGCGAATTACCGTGTCAGAATAAAAAACTGTGACTAGTTTCATTCAAAAGAAACACGTGTTTGGCGAAAGCCAGGGCAAAGTTCAAGAGTTCTTCGGATCGAAACGAAAAATGGAAAGAAATTTACAAATGCAATCGATTGACAATACAAATCGTTTGATATTTTAGTGCTTATTCAATAGCGTGTATCTTGAACGATCGATCGCGCCTGTGGATCCCTTCGGGACGTTATCTCACGACGATATAGTCGCCTTCGACCATGCAACCTTTCTACAAACGTGCATTGCTCGCGTCATTTCGCGGTGCGGACGCGCTCGTCTTGGAAAAATCGCTGCTTCCCCTTTCGTTCTCCTTTCTCGTATCTTGCTTTCGACGTAGGATCGTCGACAAGTATCGCGCGCAAAATAAAATCGGCACCCCGATACCGGTATTCGCGGTCGGGAAATCAAGATATGCAGGTTCCTACGAACACGATTGGGAGGGGATTGACTTCTCTCTTTTCCTCTCTGTTTCTCTCTCTCTCTCTCTCTCTTTCTCTCTCTTTCTTTCTCCTTTCTCTCTCTTTCTCTCACTCACTTACTCTCTTCCTTCTTCTTCTTCTTCTCTCTCTCAGTCTCACATACACACAAACATACACATATACGTACACACCCTCTTTCTCTCTCATTCTTTCTCTCTCGTTCTTTCACTCATTCTCGTTCTCTTTCTCTCTCTCCATCTTGCTTTCTATCTCTTCCTCTCTTTCCGCGACGTACGAGCATCTCAATGGCACGATCTCGCCCTTCGTTGGAAACGGCGCATTCGACGGTGCCATTCGTCGCGCCACTCGATGACGATCGACCTCTGTGTCACCGTGAGCCCACCTTGGCCACTGCCGTCACTCTCTTGGCCAAGGATCAAGTACGATCTGCGAACATAACAGAGCCGCGTGAGTATAATCGCGATCGTTGTCCAGCTGTCAGCTGTTGCCGGCCACTCCGCAATTTCTGACAGGCAGTTCACGGTCGTTGCAGCCGTGCCCGTCTCCATATTATCAGAGTTGCGCTATTGGAAACCTTGACCGCCTAGATTGATCTCGAAATGAGGACAAGTAGAAAATCAAAGTTGGCTACGAAATATTTAAAGGATATAAACAAATTAAGAGCTTCACGTGTCTCTATTAATGCCTTTTTGAATGTGTATTGTCCAAGCAGTGACGAGATTAATGGATAATAATCAAATAATGGTACTTGCGATTCACAAGGAACAAATTTAGATTTATATAAGAACTTAGAATTTTATAAAAATCTGTTTTGTTCTATTTTTATTTTTTAAAAGAATTTTATATCTGAAAAAATTCGCTTAAAATCAGTAGATTGGCTCATATAAATGTATAATAGTAGACTTTTCTGTCCTTTTAAAGATGTAGAATATTGAGTTAATAAATTTATGCAGCTCGATAATATAAACATTGACACTAAAAATGAAATAATCTTGATTGTTCAGAATTAAACATTTAATTCTTCGACGAAGCAATAAAATACTTACTTATTAGGTTTAATTTTGGGGCATCTGCAGGCTAGATCAGCTGAGTGAACGTAAAGAGATACGTCGCCACGGCGAAGCCTCGAGTTAGGATTTTTCTTGTAAACGAAGTCGACGTTTAGAGTGAATCGGATCCAGGATGTGCCTGATACGCTCGTGCCGGCCTGGGAGCCGTCGCTTTTCTTGTGTCTGTCCGTTATTCTGCCCAGAATAGCTGCGGTGAAAAAGAACATATTGAACAATGCGTTTCAAGCACACACATGGAATATTATCAAGTTATATTATATAATTGAGGTATCTGGAGCAGGGACATATATGTATAAGTTTGAATTCCATTTTGAGAAGAATGTATTTGAAGTTTTTATTGTATCTTATAAGAATATCAAAGTAACTATAACTTCGTTCGACAATAGCTGGAGTTATGGTTACCTCTCTTTCCTCTGAGTATTCTGTAAGATGAAATAAAACAAATTTTTCGGTACACTGTCTTTAGAATAGAATTTTATTAAGAAGCTTTTTATCAAAACGTTTCCTTTCGTAAAACTTTGAGTAAAAATTGACGTTTTGCGTTGTTAATTGGAATGCGTATCGGACGTAATCGTCTTTATTAACATGGACACATGTGTTCCTTTCGTTCAAAGGATGTCTGGGTCCTTTCAACCTATATCGAGCCCATAGAATCGAATGGGGGGCTGTGGCACAGCTCTTTTCTTTTCATTCTCTCCTGTTACGATCGTACCATCGATCCTGTCGTCCTCAGGACAGGGATACTATTAGCCTTTCGCCAAGGACTAGGGTCATGCCCCTGCAAAACGATTCAGCGCTGAGCTGCCTTCGATCGAACCATTCATTACTCGACGTCGGCGTTACGAGTTTATATACGCCGTCGTGCCCGGAGTTTGCTATTCGAATCATGGTGCCGCGTTATTCTTGACGTCGTGTAGTCTGGGGATTTTACATTCCTCGCGAGGAAGGATAGCAAGATGTATCTTCGAAACGGAAATGTGTATTTTCTCTGATAATTTCGTAGCAATTTCACGAATTCTAAAATTGGCATAGTTGAATTATTACAGCCTTAATACTTTAAATTGACCTTTTGTTACAATTAATTGATAAAAAACAGAATGTAAAACGTAAAATTACTAAACATTTATATGGAAAATTATATATATTTGCAATTTTGTTTTTATTCTAATACGAGCAATATTTCTACCTTTATTCTAAAAGTGTTCATTTTTATTAAGGTTTCCAATGGTTATAAAGTTAAAGTTAAAATAAAACCTCTTAAAAATGTTTTAATATATAATATTTTTAAAGGAGAAAGATTTTTTTTACTTTTTTAAAGTACTGGAATGTCTCTCTCTCTCTCTCTCTCTCTCTCTCTCTCTCTCTCTCTCTCTCTTTCTTTTCTTCATTTTTTCTATGCTTCGATTTTTATCAAGGAATCACGCGAAGTTACTTTGTTTCACTGTTTTATCTTTGACGCATTATAATATCAAAACCATTGTCAACGCTTTCCTACGACATCCCTTTGTGTATTCTTCGCTCTTAGCGAAAAACACGCGGAGGCACGTGCTCGAGGTGTCGTCGTTCCCGATCGGTTTCGTTTTCGCGACGCGGCTATGGGATGCGCGGTCGTTTCAACCGCTATTCTAAGTCAGAGACAGCTAAGTGCAGACCTGTTGAAGATTTATCTGCGCTGAATCAAACGAGCGGACAGGAGAGGGAGCAGGGAGCAGCGAAGCCGCTCTGCTCGGCCAAACCCGCGGCCGGACCACGGCTCAAAGGCATACCATTCTATTATTGAAAGCCCCGGCACCGTTAAAACGTGAGTCTTTCATTTTTGAGCGCTATACACGCCACCGCGAGAGGAGAGAGAGAGAGCAATCACGGCTGTACGCAAACAACCCTATCCTTTCTTTCTCGTCTTCCTCAATGATGGGTTTAGCAAACTCCGAGCCCCATGTATTACAAACCGGTAAATAAAAAAATAGTTTTGAACGTTTTCAATAAAGAAATAACGACATTTGAGATGGTATTATTGATGTTTTACTTTATTACACATTACAGATTATTACAGAAAAATGGTTGCAGAACATGAAGCACTATATAATTAGCGCAATTATCGCGAAATTGAGAAAATTAGAATAAGGAAGATTCTTCATGAAAGTATTATTTTTTTATTACTTTCTATTTAATAAATATCTCCACTTCGTTTAATATAATTTCTCTCAAACCTCTTTTGTTACTCTTTTTATGTAACAAATGCAGGGCTTTCTAAAACGAAATCCGTTACTGCCTCTTCTCTTACTGTCTCCCTGTTTCTCTCTCTTCATGTCCCTCCCCCTGTGCGTACGTTTATGTTCGACTTTTTCGAGGACTTTCGAGAGAGAGAGAGAACGGGCACTCTGGCATAAATCGTTGTTTCACATGCGCCCTCCACACATTACTGGGGCGGGCACACATCTATCCCCGATAAAAGCCGAAACAATTCCGGTGGCTTTGTGCCACGCAATGTTTTTCCACATCGACCAGCCGGGAATTGACGACTGTCTACATTACTATACTTATCATCGTTTTCGAGCGCTGTCGTTTAACTTGCCTGTATATAATGATATTGGATCATCCAGGAATTTCGTATTGTCTATGTGATATTCTATGAAAAAAATTACGGGATTGTGTAATATTATATTTGGATATAACATTAATTCTTTATTCTACTTAAATGCTTTTGATAATTCGAATCCTTAATGAGAATTTAAAAATATTTTTCTCGATATTTTCAAAACGTTTAATTTAATGAGTAAAGAATTGTGAGAAAGAGTGGCTTTTATTACCCCAAAAAATTCATCATAATATAGAGATATTGCTCGATAGTTCTAAATGTGAAAGAAATTGTGATAGGTAATACCTCTTTATTTAAGTCATTTTATTTTTAGAATTGTAATAGCCAGTATATATAAGGACGAGTTAATTATAGAATCTCGTGGTGAGATTTGCCGTACGTTGTTTGGGTTTCTACGGATTGGGTTCCATTATATCCAGAGGGACGAGTGTGATTAATACATCGTTTTTTGTCCACGTTGTTTGATTCGGAAACACTTACCATAGTCTCTTTTGCAGTACTTGTTGAGATTTAGCCTCTTCGTGCTGGCGCGACATTTTCCGCACTGATCTGCAACAAAACGAAGTGGAAGACAAATTACGCCGCTTTCAGTAGCTTAATCAATTTATGGCGACGCGGGTTAACCCGCGGTAGTTAATTCCCTTGGGCGCAGACGTTGGCGAACGAGGAAACGCATCGTTAGCAAAGCGTTCTTTAAATTGCGTACAGAATAGAATTCGGTCGGGCAATTGTCGGAATTGATCCTTGTGCGGAGGTTATCGAAATGGCGAACCTCCTGTTATTACAGTAATCGTGGTATGCCATATACTAAAACCACATTAAGATCTCACATACAGTTGATGAATAATATCGTACTATTTATGAATGATCAAGATTATTATTATTGCGAGCTTAATATGAATCAAATTGCATTGATGATATTTATGTCTACATTTATGAGAGACTTATCTCTTTATTGAAGTTCAAAAGTACCTATTCATTGTTCTCGCATCTCCCTTGAGATAATCTTGCATCCCTCGAGAATGAAGATAGGAGCAAGACCATGGAATACCTTGAAAACGAGGATCAAAGGATCGACTAGCTGGATTACTCTCGCGGCCACTGGCGGCCAATTGCAATTCGTAATGGTTTCCAAGCAATATAGTATTCAAGCGAAATAGTTTGCATTTAATCTATTACATATGCAATTTTATTTTTAACATAATCAATCGCAAAGAGATATTAAACGATATTTTCGATAAATTAAAAATAAATAATTTTTCGGACATAAAGTTTTAGAGCTGTTGAGATTTTATTCTTTAATAAAATTATAGCCTTGATTTATTTTTAAGTAAATTTCACTTTAAAAATATTGTAAATTAAGTGATAGTTAATGCTGATTAAAGTTACTTAATGTTGAAAATTAGCGCAGCTAGTTCAGACAAAAGATTCTCCTTCGGTATTTTCACTAAAAACGAGTTGCTTTCATGTTCGTCAAAGAATTCGCAGATAAAAAGTAGTTCACCAGCTTGGGATAATTCATGTAATAATCTATATAGACGTAAGTCTGGTATTAAGCGAGACGACAAATGAGTATCGTGACATCACGGACGGGAAGCCTTCGACCCCGTGTCGCGTATACATATCGCAGGCACTTGGATTACTTCAACGATCGTCTCGTCTCGTCTCGCACTTGACACGACTCATTATCATCCACTGGCGTATCCATCCATCTATTATCTAGCCACGACTATCCATCCATTATATCCCATACGGTCAGCGCGTCTCGCAGCCGTTCAATTAATTCCCCGGGCAATATGTTATAGTCTCAACTGGAGGCCAAGAGAGGTGAGAGTCGACACTGTGTGTCTAGGATGAGGCAAACTTTAGAACACTTGTCCCAGAAATTGAGAGAAAAAAGCCTTATGACTATCTTTTAGAAAAAATAGAATGAATAGAAACTTAGAAATGAAGAGAGCAGACAATGCCAAGAAATAATAAAAACAATAAGAATTCTTACGTATTATACAAATTATAAATGTATCCAGTATACGATGAATATGTTACATATTTATCACATTGTTTAAATTATCAATTAATTAAATTACTTTTCACGGTTAATATACATATACATATTACGTCTTCTGTGTTATTTAAACTTTGAACGAACTACAATACAATGAGACAATACAATAAAGTTATACTTTGGAGTTTTGAAGTTTTAATGGAAAAGAAAAGACATTTCATTACTTTCAATTGTGTATTGTACGAGAAAATAAAGTAAACTTTTGGGTAAATTTCCCAAACTCGGATGAGTTTGAACAGACATCAGAAAAGGAGGACGTGTTCAAAACGTACGATAACTTATAATTATTTGTCTGCCCATCGGTTTTACTTCTCATGTTCGAATCTCTTAAAATTACGGCGGGCGGGGGTACGACCGGTTCAGAGTGCGAGCATGGGTAGGCAGATGCAAATCAGCGTCGAATGCCGGCCGCATGAGGCTAACTGGTGAATTAGCGTGAGCTGCCCACCTGGTGCTGATTCGCGATACCACGCGGATGTTCATTCGTTCGTTCGTACGCTGGGACGTTCACCGGATCGCGCACGTGTTGAGGATTGAAAGCTCGTGATTGATCGGTCGGCCGGCCGGTGATCGAGAATTGCCCGCGAGATCGCCCGACTGTTGCGTTGATTTATCGGCAACGACGTGCTTGGATTTCATAACGCGATGGAGATGGTAGTCGACGGGGGAATTTTCTTGTGTCGGAACTGAATCTGTTGCGCATGTCCTACATGAGCTACAAACATGAACATCCTCGACTCGCGAATTAATGATAAATTTCAAAATATTGAATTAAAATGTATTGCATTGAGTATTATTACGGAGCTACTTGAAGTGGTTTTTAACAGCGAGATCTTGTAACAAAATAAGATGCCGGATATAGGTCGTCATACGTATAGAATTTACGTAAATATATAATGCATAGTAGATATTCAAACCGTTGCACTAGTTAGTTTATATATTGTGAGAGTTTAGCACAAGTTATTAAATTATGATTTTGTATCTAATTGTAAGTAAACTTTTAACATAACAGTTTTCCGAGTGTTTGCACGGAGTGCGCTAAGTGCAACCAGCAAAATTCGCTATTATATTTGTTTACGCATTGCGAAGCGCGCCGGTATGTAGGAGCGACATATAGAGCAGGAAATTGGCGCGAGAGAAACGTACGTCGGACGAAATGTATTTAAAGCCGCTGGATAGGTAGCGAAAAATATTTGTTTCCCGATACGCGAGAGCAACCGGTTCTCTCGCATGCGCGATGGTGGTATTTTACGACTTCGAACGTCGTGCATCCGGCCTACGAGAATGGACGATGTACGGTAAAAAAAAACAGGGTAAAAACGTCACAGAGAGCAGAGACACTTTTTTTTTTTAGACCGCGTAACATGCGCGTGAGTGCCGAGACTGCCACGCGGCGTCCTTTGCGTTCCGCTCGCGTTTGGAGTACGTTGCATCAGTGAACGACCGCTGCGCGTTCCTTATTTCTGCAAGGGTAAAGCACAAATCAAATAATCTCACGTTTTAATATTTTTTTTATTAACGTTACAACATTATAACGAATATAAAATAATTCTCTTTTGACGCAAAGCCGATATATTCGAAATATTAAATCTCACGCTACATGTGCTTACATGAAGGGGTAATATTTTAGCTCGAGAGAAATATTCAGTTATTTAATAAGAATTCCCAGCTGGTTATTCGCTGGACGGGACAACTTGTATACATCTATCCTGTTTCTCGTTCGCGTGTGTCGTTTATCGAAGTGTACCGCGAGGTACACTTGAAGTCGCGAGAGGCGCGCCTGATAAACGCGAGAGCATGAGAGAAACTTTATGCTTAAGCGCGAGTCGAGAGAGATGGAAGCATTGAGATCTTTGACCCTGGGAGTGTCGGACTTTTTGCCGGACATTATCATAGATTCCTGTAATATACACTGAACGGCTAAGCTGGTGAGATATGAGTGAGGCAGCACCATTACACGCGGTACAAGAAGCAGAAGTCATACGAATGATGAAATATCCGCAGGCCTTCTGAGATTTCCCTTGTCACATATTTTAAACGTCGAGATTTCTTTTCGTATCGCTTTGATTTAATGAGATTTGATCTTCTGACGAAACAAGGGTCGAATCGAGGATAGAATCGAGTGGGTTTTATAAACGAAATGCATTTTCATATTTGAAAAGCAGAGAAGATCACATGTCCACTAATTCTATCTTATCCGAAAGTATTTTATATGGCTAATAAAATTCTGCGTTATTTATTTTACACGGAAGTTATAGCCTGCGATTAAATTTATCCACGTGGAATTTTTTATTTAGTCTATCCTGGAAGTGTACTGAATGTTCGCAAGCGTCTCATAATGAAATGAGAAGGTTTCGAATTTGCATCTTCCTGTTTCTCAGGTGTAGATTTGCGACTGTCGCGTACGCGCGTATCGCACACCACCCCGATCGCGTGCTAGAGCGGTCTACGTCGATCCTGTAATCACGTTTAAACGCCTTCGAAGAAACTAATCCTTTTCTCGTGACCGGTGCTCAATGCGGTTAGAGAGGTTTAGTGGTTGCGCACCGTCAAAGTCAACAAGATGCACACGCTCTTCTTATTTATCCCGTTCTTACCGCGATAATTCCACCTCTGTCGATCCCTCCCGGCTGCTCGGTAACTTAATTCTTATTATTAACGGCAATCTCCTCTACTGTGAAAATTCGAGCACGTCCATGATACTCGAGCATGAAAAACGGATGATTAGTAAGCGCGATTACACGAGCGAAAACGCGCAAATGAACGTATGCAAATTCAATTCGCTTCCGGCTATCCATTTGAACTAGAATAACTGGGTCTTTTTAAGATAATTAATATCGGAAAACGGAAATGTGTGTAATTTCGATTTATCTGTTGTTACATGTTAATCGTAGTAGCGAAAGGAAACAATTATATCAAATTGTTGTGATGTGTATAAAGGTATTAGGAATATGTGTATAATAGAAATCTCGCGAGACAGAGAAAAACTCTTTGTTAAATTAAATTAAAAGTTGAAATAAAACCTTTTGTAAAAGTAAATTAATTTCCTGTTATTAAAGTTCAATTCACAAAACCCTACGATTTTCAATATTAAATATCTTTGCAATTAGGTCACTCGTTTTTATAAAAAAAATCGAGAATTTATTGTGGATTATATTTTCCAATAGCAATCGATTACTGTCTTGTTTTATCCGCAATAATTTTTATCCGCAAAATATACAGTTGAAAGTATTATATTATATATATAAACGTAGCTAGTTTAATAGAAAGCGTAGCCAGTTGCCTATGTAGAGTGAAGGTGTTGCTGTACAATAATTGCTTATACAGAATTTACTCTCTTTTGCTTTTCAAATACAGAAATATTTTCTGATTAATTTTATTTTCTTTATTTTCTTAATTTTTTTTGTTGAAATTGTTCTAAAATTATTAATCGTTTCTACCAATGGTTTGCTTCATAAAACATGGAAAACTAAAAAAACAAGAAATTTTGAACACAGTAGATTTACATAAGAAAGTAATGGTGAGCTTTCTTGATTTTTCATGCAAACGTACGATGTCGAAGAAGAACGAATAAGAAATTAATTATTTCGTTATAGGATTCGCTTACAAATCAGAAACTATTATAGGTAATGCCTCGCTATCTTTGTAAAAAAAATATGATTTTAATTGATTGTGAGTCAAGAGATGGTTGCAGTTCTGAGCATTCTTTGTACTCTTATTTTTTCTCTGCTGCTTTTGTCTTAGTGCGTAAGACATGCTTTCGACACAGCTTGCGGGATCGCGTGTACGCGCGCGTTACGACCGCCGATACGCGCCATTCACAAGCGTCCTTTAGACGAATCGCCATTCATTCTGGCCCATTCATCGGGCGACCGACCCCAAGCGCGGCGACGACGATGTGGCACGGAGGCAGTCGGAAGTCGCGCGATTTAGAACGTTGATATTCGCCTGTGCGCGCGCGTGTAATCCGCTTAGATCCAATCGCTGGGCATCTAATACGAAGCGTCCGATCGGGGCTTCCTTTGTGCCTTAATCGTCGTCAATTTGTAACCGCATGCGGCGCGAAAGCTTTTATTAACCGCGCGCGAGAAAGAGAGAGAGAGAGAGAAGGATGCTTCTTTCAGATTTAGAATCTGGCATAAAACGGAGACATTGATTCGCTCTCATATTACGTGTAATTTTAGGGCAGACTATGAATCTTGTAGCCGTAGCCAAATAAATAGATAGAGATTATATTTTTATAAATAGTTTCTAGTATGGTTTATTAAAAGAAAAGAGATATTAACTTAAAAAGTCTTGTATTATAATTCAAACAGTTTTAGTTGGTATCAACATGATTATTAATGACTATTAGGCATTAACAATTTTACGCATTGTCATTCTATATTATAAAAATTTGTTATAAATTACATGCTAAAGTAATATTTTTTGTTTTATCTATTATTATAATTTTAGAGTTGTGCTGGATGTTAGCAGTACATCCGATATTAATTCGAGAGACTGGCATCTCGCGGTATCCGTTTGGACCGGGATAAATTGTAGAAGTTATTTTAACCTTGACTGTGTGCGCATATTTTTAGTCATCCATATTCTCAGCGGATTAATCGTTACTGGGAATGGTTACGCAAAGTGACGTAGAATTTTATGACACTTGTTTTTATTAAGCTGACCTAATACTATTTCCGTTTTACGAGAGCCATATTGCTGTCAGTATGTCGTATTAAATACGAGATAAAGAATTGGGGAACATATTTATTCAAACTTTTTATCAGAACGAGCAGTTATGTTCTTTCTAAAAATTACATTCAATAACACATATATATTATATTATTTCGACATTCATACAATATTATGAAATAATTGAGTAAAAAAAAGTTGGGAGAGAGATAGAGAGGGATTATTTGAACAAATTAAAAATAATGCAAATTTCTAAAAAAGTATAATAGCAACTGCAGTGAACCATATAAAAATTAAGAAATTTTATTTTGAAAAATTATGTCTTGGAAGCTTGTGTAGATTAAATTTTGAGAATTTATTTTTCAGAGAAAAAAGGTCACAAATGATCTACTTTACTTGCAAGATGCGAAAATATTATAACAAAATGTCCTACATTTATAAATATTATTGTACATTTGCTATTATGTAAACAAATTCTCAAATTTTTCATAATTCCACCGCAATTTCTTGTGTGTTGGGTAAACTTTTTATTACTTATTACGCGAAAGTTCTAGGCGATACTAAATTATTTTCTAAACTTTTATCTCGACAAAAAACTGAGTTGAATTTTGTACGTTCCTTTGAAAATTCAAGAGAGTGCATTTTCTTCATCGACTTATAGTCTTACGGCGCCTGTGGTGCGCGGATTCTTCCCAGACGATGTCGTCGTTCCTAGCAGCGGACGTAGATTAATCTTCCGCAACACGACGGTGTTTTCCTTGGCAGAAGGGCAACGCTGCGCGCAGGAACGCGTCCGAGGTTTAAAGATGAATTTCGCAAATTCCGTCGTAGCCGCGGCACTTTTAAAGCCGCCAAGAAAAACATCAATACTAGCGCGACGTTATTGCCTTCTCACCATACAGTGGTGCACACATGCATACATAAACGGATAGAACTTGAATTTTTAAAGATATGTCTGTAACACGAACGAGGTATACTTGGCGCAATAATTGGCCAATCTTCTGTGAAAATTTGTTTAAAAAAACAAGAAACAAAATGAGATTGAAGGCTAATATGAGTTTCAGCAATTTTTCAAGCTAATGACACATTTTTGAAGTTTAATGTTACATTTAAGATTTTTTATTTTTTTAAATGGAAATAATTTGAACTTGATCTCTCTCTCTCTCTCTCTCTTTCTTTCTCTCAATATATCGAATTCTCGTCATCCAAAATACAATAAAAGTTCCACTCGCAAAATACTTTGCAGCTATGTGATGGTTTATTCTCGCGCTATTTTACATTGGATATATGTACACACAATATTCGCCATATTCGTGAGGCTGATCCTTCACGCTCAATCTAAGCGAGCAGATGTAGGCGTCTGAAGGTATTTGCGGACGAGATGTGTACCGGTGTTCGTCAACTAAATCCAGAGTTCGCGAGGAAAGATTTCTTGGAAGCCGCTAGGATAAGGAAAGAAAGCGGAGGTTGGAAAAGAGAGGCGGAGCGAGATCCGCGCGAGATGCGAACCGGTATATTTCTCTCCACGCCCGCCTCATTCAGGTATTCGCGGAATAATGAGATTATATTGCGGCAGCCGTTCTAAAATAAACTGCAAGTGTGCAAGTAGCTGCCGCGGAAACTGGGACGCGCGTACAATACTCGTGGAATATTTTAATACCTTCATTCGGCTAGACAGAGAAAAGGATAGTCGCGAGAATAGCCCTGGGATTAAACTGGAGAAAAGGGCACGCAATATACGTGTGTACATACGTGTGTGAACATATTTTATAATTCAACCAATCTTTGGCCTTTGCTGGTAGGTATATTATTTTTTTCTCAAGAAAAAGATCCAAGTTCACCAGGTTCTTTTTATTATTTTTAAGCCGCGCACGTGTTAAGACTCTTTTCACGTTAAAGTTAGGACGTTTGTATATGTGTAGCCGACAGGATATATAATACTTTTGAAAACCGTCCAGAATCTTCGGGCTTTTCTCATAAATCCGACATCGTCTTCCGCCTGCAGGAAGCAGAACAGGAGATTGCTTCAAAATCAATTTACTTCGACGTAATTCATCTCCGCGGTCTGTTTGAAAGGGTCAGAACCATCTCTTGTCTCGAAACTAAAAGCTGGCCGGCTATCAGGTATCGTACTTAATAACGTTGAATAAAATAAATATGTATAATTAAAATTAACGATTTCGAGGAAAGTTCGAATTGAAACACGTTTGAATGCAAGTTGGATTCTGAATTAATATAAAACCTAAATATAAAATGAGATTCAAAATGTTAAACAAATCCTCTTTATTCATATATTACATACGTTTGCCATCCAAATTTGTAATTAAAGATCATAAAAGAATTGGTTTTTACTGCATTGAAAGCGACTCGGGTCGTGTGAATTGCGAAAATTGTGTGAAAATTGTGAAATACGTATATACACGTGAAAATGTACGTTTGCGATCAAAAAACACGAGAGAGAAGGATAAAATCGCGATTATATATCGCAACGTCGAATTTTCCGCGAAACAGACGAGTGTTGCGCGAGAAATCAAATATTTTCCGGATACGTTGCTGCACCCTGGATCACGCTTGCATGTATTGCGGCGCGCGGCGCAGCGCACGTAGCAGCACCCTGGAAAATCCAATTTCCATGGGCCGAAATAAACCTTTATCGAATATCGTGGTCACGCGTGGAAATGTGCGACGTGGCTCGCCGTTTCGACATTTGCGGCGAAATTTCTGACGTACTATATTCCCGCGTCCATACTCGCGGTATTATTGCATAATTACGTGATCCTCGTGGCATGGGTGTGGAAGCACAATATGGCGTAACAATATAAACGCGGAATTTGCACGCCGTATATGCGCCCGTCCGGTTATAATAAGACGATTGTAAAGCGCGCGTAGCATGAAAGGTACTATCTCGTAAAGCTTATAATGTACTGAAACATTTCTGTACTTAAAGCTTATTCCCCGTTGAGACACTGGCAGTCGAGAATCCCAGTGAATTAATAATTCTTATGTAAATTCGTATTCGTTAATTGAGTTGATTTTTCGCTTGTTTTATCTCCGAGGATGAGGAATAAATTTATTAACATAACTGCATATTGTGCGACTGCGGCAGAAATTTGCGACAAACGTTGCGGTCGATTCCTACCTATTGCAATTGATTTTTCTCTTTCTCGGCAAAAGATTACAAAATCAATCTCATAAATCAGTCCAAAAAATTTTTAAGAATTTATCGTGTAACCATCAATAGCATGTGCCTTCCCTCCCATCTTCCTTTTTCTCTCTCTCTCTCTCTCTCTCTTTCTCTCTCTCTCTCTCTCTCTTTCCGCACGCAATTGATAAGCTATATCCAAAAACATATAACTATCTTCAGATCTACTGAATTTTCTGAATGCAACCACATCACGTTTGCACATGGTGCATGGTGCAATACGCCAGCTACATAGCAATAGACGTGAAATGTCGATTCCCATGACGAATTCTCATAGTTTATACTGTCTACGCTATACGGTCGAAAATCAGGTGCGAACGTGAGTAGCAAAGAAGCAGGAAAAGTGGAATGACAAATATAACATTTACTTTAAGATTTCACTCTCCGTCTGTATACAGTTTTTTTTGCAGTGTATTACGTAGGTCTGTCACGTTGACGCTATTTTTCTCTACCTTAAAGTAGGTATTCAGAAAAATCTTAAAAAATTCACAAAACGTCTGTCTACATGGTTTAGTCTGAAGTGGTATCATGTTGAAATACAATTTAACGGTGTTTATATTAATATGTCAAGCGTAATTAAAGCGAATAAAATACGAAATTTCAATTCTATTGACAAAATGTAATTAACTTAACAATTTTTGTAATAATAATTCCTAATAATGAAAATTTAATAATTTAAATCCAATGAAATAATTATATATAATAATTAAAGCTACTAATTAATCTAATAATTTATAATTAAATCTAATAATAATTAATAATTTTGTACCTCTATAAATCTATGTATAAACCTATGCATTAGGTAAACAAACCCGTCCCTTTTCTTTTTAATCTCTCATTCATTCTTCATAAATTTCATCATTCAATCGGTACGAGTAATTTGTGAATTGTTTTAGCTATGTAACGATATTATAACTGTCGCACCTCTCGTTCCCCTGTGACGCGTCTCTCAGTCAACCCTCCGTCGATGTCACCGACGGCATTGATGCGGTTATCCGGAACGTGACATCGGATTTACTTTGCCCGATTGCTGATTGGGATATTCGATGCGTCGCGGGATGTAACGGCGGAGAACAATCGCGCGTGATCGGTTTCTCCGGGACCGCGTTCTATGGCCGATCGATGCGACCGCTCGACCTTACGACATAGTCGCGGTCGATCCGGCGGAGCGATTGGCTCAGGCGGATTGGCGCGGGTTAATCGACACAAAGGACGTTTCGTTAGTGCGGGAATTAAACGGATTATGGTCTCAATCGCCCGCCATCGCAATCGATCCGCATTTACGAACGCGGTCAGCCGTACCGTACCGTCCCGTCCCGTCCCGTCCCGTGCCGTTACGATCCCGTCCGGTTTCCGTTTCGTCCTGCTTCCGCATATCCGTAATACAGCTCGATGGCTCGATATATCCCGTCGGCGAGGAAATCCCCGCGAGCAAACTGTCCGATCGAGTGCCCAAACTTCACCGCGAAGATCGGGAGATTTCCCGCGAACTTGCAAGCGGCTTTATTCGGCTTTAGCCACTCGCTCCAGAAGCAGGAAATCCCGAGTCTATTCGTGCGTCTCGCGAGTTCTCAAGCGAATCGTGATTCAAGATCTAAACTACAAGCAAGTTACGTCATTTTGGATCACTTGTTACGATAGGTACATCGTGTATCGAATTCTAAATTCTCTCTTGTCACGTGCGTTTAATTTTTGCTTTTAAGATCGGTCCTCTGCGAGTAAAATCGAAACTAAAGTATTAAAAATTATTAGCAAATTTTTTTATGATTGACTTAAATTATTAGTATACTTTGTAATTCATTGAGACAATATATAATAGCGATCTTAAAAGATCGCATTAATTACAATAATATCGTTAAAAAGTAGACTTATATGTTAGTAGACAACAAAGCAAATAGAACCGTGTCGCTCTTCATTCTAACGACGAATAAGCGATTTTTGAGTTCCAATTCTATATACCACCAAACTATTGCCGTTACTCTCGGTTATCTCCGCGTTCCATGTCGTGTCCGGACTTCGTAATTTGGTCGAGCGACTCGATGGCTCCGATCAATAGCGTACAAGTCTCCCACAAATTGTCCGATGCTCTTGTGCGATTGTTTCACGGAGTTCGCTGGAGATTCGACAAATGACAAATTGCTTTTGGACGGTATTGTCACCGCATATTTAGTGAAACGTGATAATTATAGCGCTACGGCGAATCTATAGTTAGGAGTCTTGATTAAAACATAAAGATTAAAATATTTCCGGACTAATCTGTATCACCTTAATTACATACAGGCTCTCTAAATCAGTTTGCGTGTGGAGTAGTTTAATTATTTACCGCAAAGCAATGGCTAATGAAAACGGTATAAACTCATACCGGGGAAGCAATAAAAAGATAATATTCGCGAATTGAGTTCCGTGTACGAAAATCGCGTGCTTCGCGTTGCGAAACTATAAAAAGGGGAGAAGATTGGGAACTACGCCAAACAAAAACCCACTCCATTCCGCTTCGCGTTTGTCCAGCTTGATTTCCCTGTTTCTTTCTTTCGACTGTATCTCTCCATTAATCCGTCTCCCTCCGATCGCATCCGGAATTTCGGAAATTCCGCTCGGTAGCTTTGGCGAACGTGACCGTTGTGCCGTTGCGCACGTGGAATTTTCGATATTTTTATTCGATAACGCCCGCCGGCGCGCGGGCGGTGCGGCCCGTCGCGGGGCATCTCGATTGAATTTCAAACGATATTCAAATTACGTTTAATTTGGTTAGCTACCAGTGGATGTATGAGAGAAAGAGAGACAGAGAGGGAGGGAGGGAGGGAAAAAAGAGAGAAAGCGGATCGAGACAGCCCGCGCGTGTATGCTCTCGACGCTGAAGCTCGCGTGCGGTTCCAGGTTGGTTCGAGGCCGGGGGTGAGATATACGGATTCTATTATCGACCATACGGTTCATTAAAACGGCACGACATTTACAAACAGAGCATCGTTCGTTTCGCTCGATCGACGGCGCGCGGAAAAACGGAAGCGCGATACAACAAGCGTGTTTCATTGGTTCTGCAAACAAAACTATCGAGCCTGTGTCGCAAACGTTACACAACATCAATTTTTTGAGAGGGGGAGGAGAAGAGTTACAGGTGGTAACGACTATTTGACACCTGCTGAAATCTGTTGTTAAAATAAATTCTTGTTCACCAGTTTTCAGAGATTTTTGGAATATGCACTCAATATCAAAAGAATAAGAATATTATTTACATTAGACAAACAGAATCTTTATTTATTTTTTATTTTAATTTAAAAATGACTGTGTAAAGTCCTCAATATATATTTTTAAATATAACATATAAATTATTAAAGAAGCACAGATATTTAGAATTTTTGTAAATATATATAATAAATGATAACACATTTACTTACAGTACTTTAATTATTTTTGAAAAATAAATTGCACGAATATGTAATCTGATTATAGAGGTACGCTTGACAATAAATGTGACGTGCAAAGGGGTGAATTCATGTGATGTAGCAGCGCCTAGAGTAGTTCGTTTTTGTTTTAATTCGCGTAAAAATGCGTAACGCTTCAATTTTTCAACGGTATTAACAAGTTCCGCATTCGGGGCTCGCGATTCGCGATAGCGCGGCTTTTAAAATTATTTACCCCTTCGATATTCGATAACGCGTTATCGGTAGCCGCCAGGAGCGTCCGTTGGAGGCGGAATCGCCAAACGCGGCGAGAGCTGTCGCTGTCGGAACAGAACGGGATAAAATTCGGGGTGGGTTGGTGAGAGGACCGTTCCTCGTTTATTGCCTCGGCACCCGGGGTGCCCGGATGTGCCGGGGTGCCGTCGGGTTCATCGCGAAGCCGAGATAAAAACGTAAACGGCGGACGAGTCGATCGCGAATCGATGTTCCCGCCCGGTGGCGCGCGGAGGATGAATATTTGACGATGTTTGCGGGAATTGTATAACGGATGCTCCCGCGGGCGTTGTTAGCCGGGGTTAATCAACGTGGCTGTCTCGAAATGCAATCTCGTGGTTGCGTCGGATGAAAGAGAAAGAGAGAAAGAGAGAGAGAGAGAGCTGACCTGTAACTTAAAAATTTGTTTTATCGCACGCTGCGGCGAAGATTAATCATGAGATTTATATCGCAGGGGCTGTTCACTGTAAACTTATATATAACAGCGACTTCTATAAAAACTTTAGTGTATACATGCATCTTTTTTGTATCGTGTCATATCTTAACTGATATAATAGTACATAATCATAAATAAATTATTTATACATATATGTATAAAAATAAATTATATTTTGCATTAAATAAAGTGAAAACCGTATTGCAATACTTTTATCTGACAAATTTATATTAATATAAGGTTTAATATAAGTAATATAAGGTTTAATAAAACTCTCACTAGAGGAGAAACCAAGTTATTAGCAACTAAAATGTTTAATTTAGGAACATTACAAATGCAAGGAGTATGACGTTCAATTAAAGTTTGGTAAAGAAGAGTTTTTATTTTCCTATAAGAAACACATTAATTTATTCATGCAATATTCTTGAAAAGAATTCCGCGTTTCGAATTCAGTTTATAGGTAATGTCTCCATTCGATCGAGTTTTCGCAGACACCTTGGAGAAAGGTCCATGAAATTAGGAGAGAAGTGGCCGTGAAAAATGTGAATCTTATCGCGGAGCTCGCTATTAGATACTGTCGTTGGCGTTATCAAAGGCGTTGCAGACGCTGCTATCGCGTGTCAGTTGGCATCCGTTGCAATCTTGATAACAACTTTCGCTCGGACATTTCGAGACATTCGCGCGTTTGCGTTAAAATAAACACTATCGGTATATTCTATAATAGAGTACTCAAGAATCACTTATGCGATTCCAGTCGGAAATAAAATAAAATAAAATGCTTCGCAAATAGCTTCGGAACGTGCAGATATATCTAATAGATTCGAATCCATATGTGAATACTTATGAAGAGTCAAGTGGGTTGGTCGATCAAAACGTATACGTTTTCATTTTCAAACGAATTATTTTGACATACACTCTTACATTAAATTTCCATTGAACTTTAATTCTGTAAGACCTTTTCAATGAGGAATTCCGAGTACTTCTGTAACTAATCGATTTCTGTAGTTTCTCCGTTCTATTATAATTACAATAGTTTTAAGAGATTACTTTTTAACTTTGTTTAAAAAAAAAGAACATTTCGTGATTCTGAAACACCTTATGTAAGCGCGCAAACATCAGGCGTATCGAGACGAGACACCTCCGTCCGTTATTTGTACTTCGCACCTCCCGGGCCTCTCATTAAAATCCACCTCTTGAGGACCTGCGGACAGGCCACCTTGGAAATGAGCCCTCCGAGCGGAACTGCTGTCTCCGTTGTCAACGATTAACGATCTACGAGCGTCTCGTTTAATTTTCGCCGTTCCACTGAACGAACTTTCTTACAACGTAGCGACGTAGCGCAAATATTTTCTATTTTTAAATATTTAAACGCAATGTGTTGCGATAAACTAACTATTTTACAAGTATCGCGGGAAAACTTTAGAAATATACTCTTAGATGAGATTGCAGTCAACTTTGTGTGCCTTAGTGAAAATTTAAATAGAGACCTAATTACGTGGAGTTATTTAATATTTAGAATCCCAAAGGCGTTTTGCTACATTAAAAATATAAAATATCTTACTTAAGTTCAAGAGAATACTAGTGGGAAAGTTAAGCTGTGGACAAGACTTTTAATAATTGCAATAAAAAGAATTTGTGAAAAAGGTATATGATGCTCTTTGATACAGTTTTTATTAAAAAGATATATCTCGGTGCTATATTTCTTTAAAATGTACTCAATAGTTTATAATTGCAAGTGATAAATATTTTGCTAAAAATGTTGCTGTTTATTAACGAATCTTTCTTTACCTCATATCAAAATATGCTGCGTGAAAAAAAGTTGATTAGGATTTTAAAAGATTAAACTTTTTCCCCCTAGCTTCCCCCCCCCCCCAGGCAAAAAGATTTCTCATTCTTGAATTGCTTCACGTTTGTATTACAAAATACCAGAGTCGTGCTCGACAATCTAATACCTAATACGTTATTCCACGATCTGGTCTAGGTATCGCGTCGTCGGGCAACTTTGGCAAATTAGTAAATTGCGTTCCACGCGGCATCGTGAGTAAAGCCGAGGGCGAGTCTAACAAATCGACAGATAATCGTTTTCGCAATCTAGTTTCTACGATCGCGGAGCTACATACATCGTCCCCCTCCCGATACTGATAAACTCCGAGAGTTTCTCCCATTCCGTATAGAGGATTGTCCCGTGGGATCAGTTGGGAAGATTTAAGCTGCTGCGCCGGAATCCCCTGAAACTCGAGACAAATAGCCCGAAATAAGGATGCGAATGCAAACCGAAGGACCGGTCGATTTATCGGCTCGGTAGTGTCGCCGATACTATCCGCCGGCGCGGCGGAGACCTACGGCAGCGTCTAAGGTCGCTCGTTTTTCTCGGGAAGCACTTGGATAAAATTTGCTTGATACCGTTGGAGTGGAGAACGAAGATCTGTGATGTGAACAAATGCGCGATATTTTATCCACACGCGTTACGTGTTGGGGAAATATATTTTAAGTAACTCCACAATTTCTTACAATGGCAGTATACATTATTTTGAAAGCATTGATATCAATACGAAGAAAAGACATCAATAATATAGGAATTTTTGATTACGTATTACGCTATTTTATCTTCTCATAACTACGTGTGCTTTCTTTTTAAAATATATGAAATCCTAATTGAGATTCATTATGTTTTACGATATTTATCACGTGTATACTTTGTGAAGTCCGATTAATTTTCTTTAGAACTTATTTTCTCCGGGGAAGAAGGCTTGTTCTCATCACAAAAAGGTTAATGCTTCCGGTAGTTCGTTGGGAAGATTATGAGTACAAATGATGTTAGATTTGTCTCAGCTAGAACATTATTCATCATAGTCTAAACGTGTTTTTAGCCAGTTGCAGTATTGTAGGGTCATTCCTGTGAGATTCGGCAAATGTATTAAAAATTTTACAAGCTAACAATTAAGAAAAATCATAATTTATAAAATAAACACGTTTGTTCTGTTTCTGTAATATAATACCATAATAATGTAATATAACTCTGTTATATAAACTCTGTTATATAAACATGCGTCATATTTATGCATCTGTTGACCTGCATACAAGATTAAATATACGAAACTCTTTCCGCTCTATATACCTGCAGAAAATAACACTCGGACAAATAACACATGTTGTGTTTTTATTCTAGCCTCGTCCGCTCGTCTCGACGCCGCGTGCGGAACGATTTAATTAATTATGCGTCGCGCAAAATGCACGCCCCCATTTACCTGTCACATGCCCTCTTTTGTCCCTCTCGTCTCGTCTCGGGACGAGGCGGGGACACACACGCGTGTTGCGCTCGTGCACACGCTCGTAAAGTAACGTCTTAATTATAAAAGGGTCGACACGCTGTGTGTGCCTCACGAGGCACCTTAAGCACCTTATAGCGGCCGTGCGGGACCTTAATGGCCGCGTGGGTGACTGTCAGCCGTGACGGCGATGGAGAAGAATCTACGGTTTTTCGCGCGGTCGCCCTTGAGACGGGAGACCGCCCCCTGCGGGGATGAACGAGCGCGCGCGTTCTCTCTTAACGCGAGACACATTCGCCTCGAAATTAAACGGGCGCGATTAAGCGCCCGGTTGGCTTCAGGTCGGAATTTACGCGGTGAGACGCACACGCGAAACCGTTATGGTGGTGCTAAACGTTACCGGACGAGCATTAACCGCAACGCTCCGGTCAATTTTGCAAACATTCCGAAAAGCTCGTGCATTCCCTACATTCTTAACTTTGTAACCCGACAATATATTTCCTGTTAGATATACGCGTGTCTCGTTTTCAAAGGAAAATTTTATTTTTCGTAATTTTTCGTCTATAAATCAGTATTCTGTTTTTTCGAATATCATAAATTTTTATGAAATTAAGAACAAATAAATTTGATAAGAGCCAGGCGCGGTAATTACTGCGCTATATAATTTATTATAATTTAGGCAAATAAAACAATAGCGTACATTTCGATCCTTTTTTTGGATCATCCTCAGCGCATAACGTTAGTGAATTATAAATTAGCTTACATAAATCAGAATTTATCGCAGTCAATAAATTAAAACAGATTGTAGATAGCCAATATATTTTTATGAAATGCAGCTCTAGATGAATATGACATCTCCGCCGCGGAATGTACACCAATCTGCGTATGCATTCCGCAATGGAGACGTCCAATTATAGTCGGCTCCGGTTTCGGATCGTCATAATCATCTGGAGCTGCTCTATTATAGCAGTCGATGTCGAATCTTCCTTACGAGCAAAGCAACCGGCGATGCGCCGCTTGACGCGCGCTTGTGGCAGATGGCTGACCGTCACAAAATTATCTCTTTAATGAATGACATGTATGCAATTTAATTCGTGCTAACATTCCTTTGTTGTATAAATATTATATTATACATATATAATAACAATATTTAATTTTGAAATTAACATGATATTGGTAATTTTGTCGGTGAATTTGGAGTCTAAAGAAAATTTGTCTGAGCAGGAAACTGTCATTAGCGAAATGGGAATGTTGGGATACTATATAAATCGCTATATAACCTAATTTCACGCGTGAGGTAGTTCGTGCGACTATAGAAATACTCCCGTGGGTTACCAAAAACATACCTAAATGTTCCCTACCTAACTACGGGGACAAATTGCGTTTACACGAAACTGTTCGCTATTTACTTATACTGGCTGAACTCTGCGAGAACACGAGTGACTTACTTTCTGCAACTATGCTAGTTTGCCTCGAAGCGATCTCCACGGACTACTAGTTACGGTTGTAAATTGATCGTTAGTTCTCCTCTGGTTTTTTTCATGTAACAATCTTTTGAAATTATCATGATTTATGTCTGATTTTCAATTCAATAAATCGACACGCATTGCATTATTTATATAAATAGATCGGATGCATTCTTTGTCTATTGACAAAGTAACTAGAGATATTATAATAAATAGGTATTACTCGTATAAATATTAACGATAAATATTTTATTAAAAAAGCAATTATCTAACTTTTATTAATCTTTATTATCATCTGCAGTTTTTGAAATTAAAATTAGTTAATGATTTAAACGGACATTTCATTATTATAATTAGTTTAATTAATATTAAAAAATTAGGAATTTAGTATTTCTCGGCTAGTTTGGCCGAGACTTTTTTCGAATCCGCGGTTTTCTCTCGATTATCATATTTCAACGTGATTTGATAGCCGCGGCAAAATCATTAACGTGGGATCCTTGTACGTCTGAATATTCCCAGAAATTTTCAATGCAAATTTTCCTGTTTTCTTGCATGAAGAACCAATTCGTTTGCAACAAAATATTGTTAGACTTTTTATACAGTGCGATACATTTACATCTGATACATCTGTGCAATCGTATCCATGCAATAATATCCACAACATTGGATATTATTTCATTGTATAAAGCATTACAATTTAAATATATGCTTAAAAAAAAAACACAAATCATAAAATATTTCCGAAGTCCAGTTTTGTATTTGCTCATCGCATGTAAGACCCGTTACAAAATAACAGGAATATGTCCGAGTCCGTTTACAGAAACGGACTTGAAACGGATTCGAAATTTATTGTCGATCTCCCGTGACTTTCACGAAAGCCTACGAGATAGAGTGAGACAAAAAGAGAGAGAGAGAGGGAGAGACTGGTCCAAAAGGTTTCGCCATATATAATATAACTTCGGCGAAACTTTCGTAATGCGAGGGAGTAGAGCGTGAGCGCAGTAATGACGACGGGGTGAAGCTCGGGGGACGGGTTAATTAGTCTTGATTTAAATTAGCCACGGCGGCTGGTAATTAACTTTGGTTTAGGGCGCTCGACTGGTAAGCCAGCGCGGTAATAATGACGATAATTATTATTGTAGGTTCGCCACGCGCGCGCATGTATCACCGGGTGCTGCAGAAATTTTCGAAGGAGCCCGAAGACGCGGTAAAGTTCGAAAGCTGCAACGATAACGGATATTAGATTAAGCTGTTGATGGATTTCTGGTGGTGAGTAAAATTTTCATACATTCGATTATGCGAGGTTCGGCAAAGAGGAAAGCACGCGTAAGAGGAAGCAGGGGAATAGAAATTTTTCGAGTCAAAAAAATCCAAGTTTCGGAGTGAAGTAGAGGCGAGCTGCACCTAAACTTCAGAAAAATCTACGAATTCTTTAGATGAGCGAGAGTGAGTTACGTACCCGATTTCGTCGGCATGCATCATCGAAACTACTTGAGATATCGGGAAATTTTTCCTCAAATCCTCTATATTTCCTGTAGAAGTCTAAACCAGACTAACTAAGATGTGAAGAAACTGTAAAGTGCGATTCGAGGTCTCTTTTAAGTATAAGATCATACTTGAAATGGATCTCTTAGATTATTGGGCAATTTCATTCTTAAATTAAACGCTTCCATTCATCATCAAAGAACCACACTGGGGAGGGATAATGATGGAACGTCCTGTGCAAAAGGAGCGAAACTGAGAGAACGAACAAGCGATAGCGAGCAAAGTGTCAGCGGGGTAATTAGGCTTTTACAGTGATTGAGAATCTCGGCGTCGTCGGCGTCGCTCGCGAATAAGTGTCGTTAAACCGTGTCGTCCGCCGAGCGAGACATTAATCAAACGAAGCCGGTGGTTATCGATCCCAGCGATTTGTACTGTCGTGCGCGTTCGCGGCACGGCGTCAGTTCGCGGTCGCTGCAACGGCCGAGAAAACGCGAGCAAATCGAACGTAAACGGCAGTTAATTTTGACACCGGCGATTACTCGCCGCGGCAACTTAGACGCGCGAACTGGCGAAACTCGTTATTTCTACACGTTAACGTCGGTGTTGATACTTTTGCGCTTAATGGCTCCGCGTATTTGTCCTGCGACGTAAACGAACTGACAAATACTTTTATAAATATTTTGAGTTGAAAATATTTGAAATATTCTTATCTTTTTCGGAAATATTTTTATCAAAAGAACTATACCAGTTCACTAATCTGTTTATATAAGTGAGATGTTGTCTAAATACAAATTTTTGCATTTTGTCACTTCTTCGAAACGAAACGCATTTTTGAATGTATATATTTCACGGATTAAGAGAGATGCGCGTTCTATTTCACGCTTTCTACTATTTCATTCCCCCGATCATTTCTGTCCTTTCGACTGCCCATATCAGCGGGAAGAGCTATGCGGGCGCAAAATTTCAATTATCTGAGAAAAATCTCCATTGATCCTTGCCGCGAGATTGAACGGCCGGCTATGAAATACGGACGAAAAGGGAAGATTCAAACGGTTTGCTGGGGATGTGGGGGAGAAAAGCTAGAGAGCGGTAAAAACCTTTATCGGACGATATCAATTTTTCTCAAAGAGCCCCGCGTTGATGTATACCGGTATACACCTCGAAGCGGCTTTAACGGATAAACGAGAGAGAGAGAGAGAGATGCGCCGCCTTCGGGAATACAACATCGTGAGCCGTTCGAATACACCGAATGGTGTTAGTTAACTCTTGAATGCAGTCAGCGTGAAGATTACGGAGATGCATTTAATATGCGGAAAACTACATATGGCTAGACGAGCAGATAGGCAGAGAGATTTTTCCTGTCCTAAGTTTAAATCCCTTGGGCATGCTAAAGGATTATACAGAGTAATATAACAATTTAATACAATCATAAACATGTGAGTTTAAGTTAATGCTAGATTGATGGAACGCATAATTATTTTAAGATATGCAAGTTCCGTGTTTCTACCAACGAATTAATCGTGTAAGAGTCAGAGATTGATGATAAATTTATTAACATTGATTAACCTACTTCGATGGACAATCGCGCAAATTATGAATAAAATTAATCAATTGTACTAAAAATGATTATATATGATTTTCTCTCATGATATTTTCTCGAACATAAATTTTTTCCTGTGTAAATATTTATGAAATATATATTTAGAATATAGAATAAGCCAAAAACAATTTAATTTAATCATCATTTTTAGTATACATTTTTAGTAAAAATTTATAATGATGCGATCCCAACGTAAATATAAAATATTATTTTAATTCTTCAATTTAATCTTGAATATATTATACACTAGAATTTAAATTTTAATTACTTGCTATTTTTTCCCAATTTTTTTCACTTAATTTGTTAAATCATTACTAAAACATATTATAAACGCGCTATCTTTTTCGGAGAGATTATTGTGAAATTTTCAATGTGTTTTCTGAAAAGAGGATTTTTCATTGAATTTCAATACGACATTCTGGGCTTGTGGGTTCGAATTCAAGGCTTCGCATTTGCCTCAAGACGCGGATAATTTAATATACGGGAAAAATCGCGCGACGCGGTCGGCAATAAGTTTCCAAAGTTCCCTCGTTACGCGCAAATCGCTCCTATAAAGCTTTCGAGTATCGCGTTGCTAATTGAGGGTAAGGAAGCGTAAGAGCAGGCTGCGGGGATTTTTGAATAATGTCGACTAGCCGATTCACTCGACCGGAATAAAATGCCCTAGGCGCTTCTCCATTTTCATGTAGGCGCGCGAGCTACGAGAGATTCTTTTTTTCGCGGGGAATTTACATCGCGCCGAGCCGCGGGCGATGCGTATGCGCGCATCACGACGTACCCGGTATACGTAATTAGGTCGTGATTGGCCGCGACGCGTAGAAGATTGTCTCGTATCCGTCGACGAGGTCGTCGCCCGAAAATTTTCGCCGGATACTTCAGTTCCCGATTTTACGGTCAACCTTGTAAAACTTCTTTTGACACTTATTCATGATTAAGGATAACCCGTTTTTGTACAAATAAAGTCATTGTCTGGAGCATTGGATAACGAAACTTTTTATGCGCATGTAGATAGTACGATGAAATATGTTTTAATTTAGTGACAAAACCAAATATCTAATTATTCGCTAAAAAATCTTTTTATATACAAAACGTAAAGTGTTATTAAAGTGGCAATTAATTAAACTATTTTCAAACGTTTGAAGGTACGTATACATTGAAAATTACTATTTTATATTACATATAGAATGCTGAAGCTAATAAAATAAGAAAAAATTTGTCGAGCAAGTTTCTAATCAAAAGTAATATTCCTTCATTCAGCTTTCGTCGAATCTCTTCTGCTCGTTAATCTAATAGTACATTTTATGGCCCGCCGAGGGCAATTCCTCGGGCTTAACGTAATTTCTCCGCCGAGTCTATCCGCCGTAAAATTTCGCGGGGTTTCTTCCACCTCGTTCGGAAGTATCGATAGCGCAATCGGTCATTCCTCCGCATCGACGTTGCTTTTATCGTCGACGTCGCGACGACGAAACCCTCGTTCGGCTTTAACAGTCCGCGAAAAACAGATCGATCGCCCGCTCGTTCTCGGCACGTCATCTCAACGAATGGAAAGGTCATTTCCTGCGAAAGTTACTTTTTTCGCGTATATAGCCAACAATACGCGGTCGCCGGTGCATCGCATTGTTCGCATTGTAAGAAACGCAAGGCGAGTCGTCCTATATCGCGATTCAGACAACGGCGAAATTGCTGGTAGAAATCGAGGGGAAACTGTTTCCCGATACCTTCACGATGTACTCCTACGTTCCGTTTCTCAAGTCATCTAAATATTCTAAATGAACGTCAGTTGCACGTTAAGTTTATTTTACTTTCGCATATCGCTTTGCACGAGCAAAGTACGAGGAATCCCGCGATACTAGATTAGCCGATCTTTTCTTTTTCTTCCAAGAAAAGTCCGCACCTTGCGCTGTCGGTGTTATAACTTGCTCGAAGAATTTCACTGCAACGTCTAAATTACACGCAAGCCGTATTCGCGCCGCGAGTATTTGCAAATACGCCCGTAAATACACGCGATATGTGTCGAGCAAAAGGAAAGCGCATCGCTGCTTTAAGGTATGTCTATGATGGAAAAGGACGAAAACGGGAAAGAGAACGAACCGATGTAGTGTGCAAACAGTGCTTGGGGTATGTTTCCCGAAACGGAAAGACCCTCGGTGGGCGTTTATCCGAGCGCATACGCGCACGCAACACGTTTACGCGACGGTACAGTCGTCGAGGTATACTTAAATGTACGACGTGCCACGCCATTAAAATCCTAAACTCGGCAGGATGTGATGCTTCGTGACAGCACTCTATCTCCAAACATATGTAGGTGAAAAACATAACTTTCAGAATAGCGAATTGTTATCCTCGATGTGCTATTTTTTATAAAAAATATTATAATAGCGTATGTATCTAATATAATTTTGTATATTTTTGTACATTTGTACAAAAGGGAATTTTCTGCTCTTATATATTAAAACGATCACAAAAATAGTAAAAAATATTTATATATAAATAAGAAATATTAATTATTAAATTACACAATATATTAGCAATGTTAAAATTAAGAGAATATTTACAAATGCAGAATATTTAGCGTCAAGAAATTCTCTTACAATAATTTTGTTTTACTAAAGAATTAATGGATTATTTAAGATACATTTTAAATATTCAAGTTGCTTCATTATTTCTTATTTAAAAACTGGATATTTGTTTATTACATTCCAAATTATATTATTTAGAATATAGATATAGATAAAGTAAAAATTAAATAAATGCAAATTAAGATATTTGAGTTAGCCCAATACATAGATGTGATTTCAAACACTGAACAATTTGACACATTAACTATCTATCGTGTATTTTCAAAGAGTATTACTAAAATGAAACGTTATTACAAATATTTGTGTACCTCAGGCAATAATGCAGCAACAATAGATTGTTATACGAGCTGTATACTCAAGCACAAGCATTATACGTAATATATGTTCGGACAATACAATATTTCCGTGATTCGAGTAATTAGATGTTTGAATGTATATCTCATATTCGTTATATTATATATTTTAAAATTAAAAATTTAAAAATAATAGAGAAATAATGATGCACTATGTATAGATAAAATGATTAAACGTGAAACAATAGCAAGCATATAAATAATAAATAGAAGCATTTAAATTATTTAATATTAGATTATCGCAAATTTTTCGAAATTTTTTCAAATCTGTGTAAGCATTTACATTATAATTTCTTAATAAATAGTCTTTTTACACTTTTACTTAAATAGGTCATAATCCAATCAATTTTATTTTAAGTTCGTATGTTACTCTTGTATAAATCTTACTTCGTTATTAATGGTTGTGTGAATTTTTGAGTATACTGTAATTCGCATAACTCTGCTGGTCGCATTTAAATGTATCTTGCAAACCGATGGTTCATTCGTGCCGCTACGATTATCGTATAATATATTACTGGAAAGTTATTGCATCGATACCAACGATACAACGATATCGTTTACCATTTTTGTATCGTCTTTTTGTCGAACACAAGTCCCTTAATCCGGTGAAAGGACAAGCCGAGCTAAAAAAAGCGACCGTAATGTAAGCCACGGTAGTATATTATTACTTGCATTGCTTCATCAGGAAATATCGAAATACACGATGATTATAAAGAGTCGAATGATTATAATTAATCGAAATACTCTCGTTAACTGTATTTAACGAGCTACATAAATTCATGACTCCGAGATCCTTTTGCCTCAACAAATCACATTAATCAATAAATCAAACATGTTGAGAAACATCGGTAGATACGATTCAGCAGTATTGCTGTAAAGAAAATTCACATACCTCACGTGAATAATGAGGCAAGATCTACTTAACTCTACATTTAAATAAAGTTACAGGATATAAACACGGTTATGTATGTATCAACTGGTTGATCGGGATGCAAACGGATCTTAAGATGTAGAAGTTACGACGCGTCGCGCTCCGACTCGACGTATCACTTCGCAGTGATCGACGAAGCGCGTACTTCGACAGTCATTACACGGCCACGGAATTTACATTACGAGCAAAGTAGACGCGAGGTAACTTTGTCCGCGCGCGGCGCGGCGCTTTTCCTCGCTTCGCTACGATAACTCGCAGAAATAAACCGAACTGGTTTCGCGGACGGCCTTAATCGCCGTCATTACCATCCGCTCGTAACCCATTACAGTATTTGCATCGTTCTTTTTCTCCCCGGTCCATCGGCGTCGTCGATAAAACGTACTGCGCGCGAGCGATACGCACGCAGAAAAAGCCACAATTTAGCCAGAGAACATGTAAACACGTATGCGCGTACGTAAATGAACACGCGCGTTATACGTACTTGGCGACGACTCTCCCTCTTCCTTTCTTTCCCTTTCCCTTTTTGAAGTTGTGCCTCCCACGCCCGTTACGCCCGTCTCCACCTCGTACTTTTCTCCCTCTGCACAAGGGAGGCCCGAAAGGAGGGTTCGCCTCCCTCGAGTTATTATTATTTTGCCGCAGATATACATTCACGTGGACTCGCTTTAATGGTCTGACGTTTATTTCCTACCAGGGTCGGTTTTATCGTGAAACTGATGGTGAAGCAATTTATCTAAAGTATAGAAAAGTCATGAAAGAAAGGTCGAGAGAAAGATCCATCATAAAATGTATATTATATGTCGTATTAGAGAACAAGCACAATTCATCGTACGGTATCATTAAGTATGATTTAACTCTTTCCCCAATGACAATATAAGTGTGTTACATGTGCCAAGTGTGTATTTTGAAACGAAGAAACAAAGCTTGCTTACATTCTGCTTACATTGAATATAAAATTATGTACTATTAACTGCGATACACGTACGCGATCGCCGGAAGCTTAATTTAATAACAGGTCTTGACGAAGGTTAATTTAATAACAGACCAGTCTCTCTCTCTTTCGGAGATTCGCCAATGTATATCACATAATACCCGATATTATCAAATTAGGTAACGCGTCACGAAATCTCATTCCTGACACTCGCTTCAAAGTCCAAAAGTCTGAGAAGCAGAAGACATAAATCCAAAAAAATCAATTTTCAAGATAAAACCTGCAATTTCGCACTTACGTATATGTGCGTGGATGGCTTTTTAAAATAAATGTGGACAAATTCAATCAAATTGAAATAACTTACATGTAGAATAATGTATGTCCGTACTTTGAAAATCTTTAATTTAAGAAATGAGAATTAATATAAATTTATATAAAACGCTATATCGATTTTTTATTCTAGAAAACTTACTGTGGTATTAACATTTAAATAATCGCATTAGAAAATATCACATTTATTCACTTTGTAAACTAGAGTTCGTCTTTCGAATTGCAATCATTTAAATATTTCATATATGATCATTTTGAATTTGCCGCCCTCTGTTTCTCAGATATCGGATCGTTGATCCGACTCTGGTCAGGACTTTCTACACAATTTTCCTATATAGCAGAGAAAGAAAATTCTCGGAGCACTCGAATGCATCGCGAGTACCTGAGAGCGTGGCTTCCGTTAAGGGTGGAATCGCGCACACAACGACAAGAAGGCACTTCATCGACGGCGAAACGAGATTTTTCGGCTCCTCTTTGCCCGCGTACTTCTCCTTTGTTCCCATGAATACCAGTCGAGTGCTCAATAGTGGATCATGAATGTCGGGGCAAAGAAAAGCACTCTCGATTTGGCAGATGATGATATACTGTTCAAGGTTCGATCGACTTTTCCTCGATTGCGTTCTCGCGATTCAGGGAAATGGAAAACTTGCTTTGAGTTGTGTTTCACAAATAGATAATGCCGTTAACGTCAATCCGTAAAATTATTTTTGCGTATACAATGTATCATGTAAAATCTAGTCTTTTTTTATTACGGCAATTTATTTCACGTTTTGCTATAATATTAGAGTGCTATTTAGCAGATATAGCAAACGCTTCTTTACGTTCACGTTTACGATAGTCCTCCCAGAAGATAATTTTTCAAAGAATAATCGTTTATTTAATCTAATTTTATTGTCGAGTTGAAGTCATACGAATGTACATAATTTGCATTATTTACGATTATGGTAGGATTACATACCTACATCAAGTAAGAAACTTGACGGTTTTAGATAAGTTGTAGCATATCTATGGTTAACAGCAAGCTTGTTGTCGAGTACATTTAGAAAGTTATTCGCAAATGATTGTTTTGCGAATGGCGAAATATGTATGAACGCGTTTATGATAATTCGGCTGAATAATTTATCAGCATAATCGCCCCTTCGATCTCATCATTGCTTTGCAATTTGCATCGCAGCGCCTTCTTGTCGTGCCAGAGCGATTGCATTGACCGGCTATTTATAGTTGCGTAAGAATACATCGACGAATTAAAACCAGAGCTGCGTGATAGATCGGCGTCACCGTTTGGTGAGCCAATAAATAACTACCAAACTTATCGGGCAAGTATAGCGCGTAGAAAGACATCTCACACCTGTCCGCCCTGTAGAAATATAGAATAAAGCTTCCCGTACATGTTTATGGTAATTTTGATTGAATAATTTATCAAGATAATCACTCTTTTATGCCCCAGCTCGCGCTCGTGATTTGCATCGACAAGTTGCGCGACTAGCACGGCTTGTTTAAAACTCGGTTGAATGAAGATACACATTTTCTACAATTGAGATGATAAATCAATAATAATTTATCTCATGGTTGTTCTGCCATTACCTAATGCCTTTTCCAAGCCTTCTTTCCTTCCTCTTCTCAGATTCGTTTTGCTTCGATAAACAACAACCGATATACTAATCGGTTCATCGCTGGAATTAATCAATCGCGCATGCTAATTGTTGTCAATTGTGAGAAATAATTGAATTCGCTGTCTCTCGGTATTTGATATGATCGCGTCTTGATGTAGTATAATGCGGTGAAACACGGCGCGGCACACGCGCATACGACTCGAGTCTCATTCTGGAAATGATAGCGTGCGACATCCTTAAGCAGGGTCCACATTATCGAGCCAAACCGCGAACCGAGTCCCGAACCGAGCCTCGAGCAGAACTTGCAGACGAACCTCAAATCGAACTCCATCGCGAACCGCGAACATGAGTTAAAATTTTTTGAAGTCAAATCTCGTATTGAAATTTATAATAAAATTTATATAAATTCTTAATACATGTATGCAAAATGCATATTTATATTTACAATCATATTTTTTAACATTGCAATATATATATTATAAATTTATTGCGTATTTATCACAGGTTTAGAGTATGTTTATGCAATATTAATTCTAAATTTTGTTTTATGGTTTGAAAAGGAATTAAGTTTTGAATACAGAAAAATAATAAAAGCACATATACATATATTCACTCACCTTTTCCTGTTTCCATACTTTTTTTATTTTTGCTTTTTCTTTTTGCAGAGATGCCAATAATGTCGTCATCTTTTTTTTGCACATGTCACTATCACATTCGAGTTCTTTACTTATTTCTTCTTATAAAAAAAGTATGAGAACAGGAAAAGACGACTAAATATGTGTATACATATGCGTGCTTTTATTATTTTCTTGTATTCAAAGCTTAATTCCTTTTCAAACCATAAAACTATATTTAGAGTGGTACCAACTATATTTAATATTGCACAATCATACTCTAAATCTATGATAAATACGCAATAAATTTATAATATATATTGCAACGTTAAAAATACGATTGTAAATATAAATATGCATTTTTTTAATTGTTATAATGTTCGGGATTTTTAGCGTCCCGTATATAATAATCTTTTCTGCTCATAATCACTAATTAATTTTAAACATTTTTTATCAGACCATTCCATTTTGTCTACCAGTAGTCGTGTAGACTGCACATACGTGGATAGAATCAAATACAGCGACTGGGCAATTACTCACGTTTTCTTTCATCGTTCATTTTTTGTTTTTTGTCATTATTTGTCTAGCTCGAAGCTTAACTACCAGTCTACCACCCGACAAAGCGTATAATCTGATCATAAAAAGCATCTTTTGATGTTTCGTCAGAATACCGACTTTTGGTGGGACACTGCGAGCCAAACCGCGTATCATCAAAATCCTTGCAGATTCGTGGGGTGAGTACGCGATGGTTCGCACTGATGTTCGATTCGAGGTTCGCGAGCCTCGCGCGAGTTCGTCGGCTCGACAATGTGGACGCATGATCGGCTCGCAACGAAGTTCGGCTCGCGGTTCGGCTCGATAATGTGGACGCATGATCGGTTCGCGGCGAAGTTCGGCTCGCGGTTTTGCTCGATAATGTGGACCCTCCTATTACGTACGTCGTTACCAAAAGCAAACGCTAAATGTAAGCGCACGTACGATAACCGTCTCGCTACCACAAAGTATTTAATATACGAAATAAACTACGAAACCGCCTAACTGTGCGCCGAATATTCTGTGCTCCATATACATTAAATCAATTCTTATAAAGAAGCTGTTATAGTATATTTTGCATTTTATTTTGTGGACTCGTCGTCTCATAACAATCGATTTCACTCGATTGAGAAAACATCTTGGAATAGAAATATTGTTACTTAAATCGAATGTTAAATCGACGGATATCCGTCGCATCGAAACACGATCGCAAGTACAAAGAG
>NW_020213515.1:25931-77640 GCF_003070985.1 Temnothorax curvispinosus | reverse complement strand
GAACAGAACAACTTCAACCATGACATTTCATTGACGCTAGAAACCAGCGGCAGCGTCAAGAAAATGTAATGGGGGAAGAAGTTCTGTTAAATTTTGCGGTACGCTAAAAAGTTGATACGGTCTGAACTTCTTCCCCCACTACATTTTCTTGACGCTGCCGCTGGTTTCTAGCGTCAATGAAATCGCACCTTTATTGTTCTTCGAAACACGATCGCGATAGGTATACCGAAGAAGCACGCGGCGGTTTTCTACGAACAATTAACTAAATATTATCAGCCCGCGCGATTCCCTAACTTTCACAATACCGATCTGTAAGACACAGCGAGATGACAAATAACTATGGCGTATTGGTTATTAATCAAAGTGAATATTTCATTCATTTTACATAATAACAGAGAAGATAGAGATTGTAAATTAATATTTTATCGCATATATTTATATGCATCCGATAATGATTTCTATATAACGATGCTTAGATATAAATGTACCTCGCGCTGCGTTTTGAATGTTTCGCTGATTTATTCATTACTACCGAATTAAGAGCGCGTGTAAAACACGAACCGTCGCGCCGGATCGAGTGGTTAACAATATACATTTAATTGGATTTACTGGTTTAAAATATATTACGTAATATCGAAATTTGATTGTATATTTTCGGATGGTCATAAATGACCATCATTTTCGAATCATTTTTCGTTTATAAACGGGACGATCCCAAGTTGAATATTGCTATAACATCTTATTAATTAAATAATAGTCATAATTAAATCAGTTTGATATTTATCAATCGCGTAATATAAATTCGACATTGTTTCTACATTGTTTGCAATTTGTTAAAAGTCTCTGCCGCGAGATTTCGTTGAGCTGTCCGTTGAAATTTGCGAGTGTCGAATCTCGTCTTATTTTCCCCCCGTGATTTTCGCGATCGCGATTGGATGGGATTCCATCACAATGAACAATAGTGAAGTGCGTGTCGCGTGCGATTAGCATCGGAAGTGCGGTACGATTAGCCTAACGAACATTGTATCGTAATTAGTCACGTTTTCGCGAGTATTGTGTTGTGTACGAGTGCAACAATTGAATCTGCAAATAGGAGAAGGCTTGGGAGGCATCGGGCGCCAGCGCAACAACCATGGTGCGTAAATTATATTTTATTTTAGTAGATCTCTAGAAAAATTACATCCCACACAAATATATAAATATAACGCTTGAAACAAATATTTATTAATAACGCGCGCTCTATTGCGTATATTTAATATTGTGGCGTGTTTCCACATCCAGTTATACGTCATTTTAATGATCCGGTTTCATAGGAATATAATCGTTCCAATCTCAGCATTTGACTCATTGTCACACTCTCAATTTATCTCTAATCAAAATATGAACGTCCATGTCTTAAAATATATCGACATTATATTTGGAGTATCTCTCTCGATACACTTTTTGATACAAGATTCGTGTAACGATCACTATATATACACGAATCTAAATGACTTTTCATCTTCAGCTAGTTCGGCTAGAGATTGATCGCCATATCGGTATCGTACATCAAAGCCGGATCGACTTGCGCACTTTTCGCGAGACTCTCGAGGCGCGCGATCAACACACGCGTGGGTGCAGTGCGTTGCGTTGCGTTGCGCGAGAATTACGAGGCGCGCGCTCGGTTGCGAAGCATTAACATATAGATGCGATCCGTGACGCGGAATGCGTACGCCGGATAGGCGCGCTTAAAGTTGCCGCGCGATACCAGGGGGAGTAGGCCGCCTTCGACAAGAAACACGGGGGTAAGGTAGCCGAGGGCTACCAGTTCGTCGTAATTACCGCGCTGCTTATGAATAACGGCGGGGGCGGACACGTGAGATCGCGCGGATCCGTCCCCGCGGCGGCGGAAGGCCCGCGCGAGAGATCGGGGCTCGGTAACGAGAGCCGGCCGTGTATCCGACGACGATCACGTTGGTTCGCGGCGGGCCGCGCGATTTGTGGGCCCGCGTGGGTGGATCGCGTCAAGTGGACCTTCCCGATACGAGACTCGCCTCATATTGTAATAAAATGTAGACGTTAAGCCTGGAACACACCTACGGTCCATTCGCCGATCAGCATCGCCGACAAACGTGCTATCTAAGATTTTCCTCTCAACTTATACACGGTCTTTTTCCTCGCTATTTGCGAAAGTACAGACGCCTCATTAACGTAGCTCGTTATTCTTTTTTGCTCGTTTTCTAGCCTTTAATATTGAACAAATGAAGAAGTCGATTAAGATTTGAACAGAAGATATCTGAATGGCGTTTTATTTTTGAAAAGTTACATGTTCTATAGAAGATGACATATATATATTTTAGAAAATTAATTCTATGTGCGTTTTTATTTAAAAATAATTAGTGTATTTTAATTCATCAATAATAAATATGCATGCATAAAAATAATGAATTGCAATCGTACTCAATGATCATACTCATGATCGTACTCATCGATCCATTGAGATATAATTAAATTATTCGCAATCAAAATAAATGCAAATTTTCTTTAAATAACGTTCATATGAACGTTTGTAAGTTTATACCGCTTTCGTGTTTTTATGTGCTTTAAATCGCACATTTGAATATGCAGCTATACATGTATTACAATAATCATTATAATGCTATTTTCTCGGATATCAAACGAGAACTTTATAAATCGGACACAAATTTTCTGATATTCTCTTATCTCTCTTTCTACACTTGCCGACTTGCTACGATATTACGATAATATAATACAAGATAGTTATGTATAGCAATATAGATTCCCTGTTATAGATCGAACTGCGTTAAATTGCAAAGTTGAAGTAGCAGGAATTGAAAAATAAAAAGATAACTCAGTCTCGCTTTGCCGTCGGGCGAAGTAACGAGAGAAAAAGTGCGCGAGAATGAAACCGGTAATGAAGTCTGAAACCTGCACGCGACGAGAGCGGGGCACGGAGCGTGATCGGCGGACTTCGTCCCAATGAAATTTCGAAGACGTGAAAATCAAGAATCGGCTTAATCTTGATCGTTCGTTTCTTTGAGATACAAATGGATGTAAGCGTAAGTCGGCTGATACTGGTTCAGCCTCGGCTTTTTTAATACTCCGCTAGCCAACGCGATTTAATCTGAAATCTGCTCGTTATACAGGATGTTCCCAGATCTATCGGATGATTCCCTTAGCCATAAGAAAAACTTGATAAAGTTTAAGCTTTATTTTTCGTTAGAAAAAATCCGATTCGAAATTATTCTTTGCTATATATATCTAATTTGGTTTATTATCATAAAATATGTTGGCAATTAAGTTTCTATATCGAAATTTAAACTTTATTTGAAATGATATAATAACAAATTGAAAAATGGGTCGATTTAATATATGTAGGACAATTACGTTAAACTGCGACGTCACATATCTACGTAAGTATTAAAGTTTTCTCATTAAAATGATTTCATCATTTTCTTAGTTATCTGTCCTTGCGTTATCTATGTCTGAGACACCCGCTATACAAGAACGTTAACTTACGGCGACTTATCGCGACATTATCGAGACGCAGAGGCCGAGATCGTGATTTCGCGGGCCGAGGAGGAAAGGCTTGCAAGAGGAGTATTTCCAGGAGGCCTATTATGGCAGATAATTTACGCGGGCCGTTCCTGCGGCAGTTTCCCCGCAAGAATTTACAGCGACAGTGCCACTCGGCGCGACACTCGCCAGGTGTAAATTCGATTACGATACTACTTGCCTTCTCGCATCGATATTTCACTCCTGCGCGAGCGGAGTAGGTGACGTCGCCGCGTAATCTACAAGCGGAATTATGCGCGTCGCGTAGGCGGCGAAATTTCTATGCGTCTCGTAAATAAACACGAACGCGATAGCAAAAACCGAGCTCGAACAAAATCGAACCCGAGCGCGATAATTCCGTCCCAATATATGTAAACTTGTTAGCTCACAAGAGAGTTTCTATCATCGAATGTTTCAGGATTAGCAAAAAATAAGCACATAGCGTCTCGCTCGAAGTATCTTATTAGTCTATATATACAAATGATGAAGCATTGAGAAAAGCTTTTTGCGAATTATAAGGAATATTTTTCAATGTCTTCTGTTTAATCTTCGAATTTAGTAGGAGTTTATATATAAAAATATATATGATATGAATACACACTACTCTCAAAAAATTTTTTTCCTATCGAATGAAAATACAAATTATCGTATTATAAACTCCCAATTGTATTCAAACACCTTTATCTTCAGTTCAAAGACAGTAAGACAAGTATGGTTAAACAAGAATTATTTTCTCGGCGATCGCAACATCTGATAATTAGTATCATACCGTCCGCGGGGTGTATCTAACCCCCAGGTGCAAATGCTCGATCGCGATACTCCTCTTCGCGCATCGATATTTCACTCGTGTTCGAAATGCAGAGAGCGTCGAGACGTAATCTGCGCTCTGCATATGGAGCACGCGTGGGTAGAAACGCGTGCATTCGATGCAACGAGAGAGAACTCGAGAGGGACGACAGCTACGAAAGCCTCTTGCTTTTCATGCCGTCAGTTTTCAACCTGGAAAAATCGCTCGATCTGTCGTGAACGCGAGACGCATTGTGTCAGTACAGTTTTATACAAGTTTAAAATCAACATCGACAACATCTTATCTGATTATTGTAACAGTGTTGCCGAGTGAAAGTCTGTTTACTTTAATTTTTGTCGCAACGTACGCGTAATTCAATATTGAGTAATCACGTCACTGAGTGAGGTGAATGCGATATTGAAATATTTCTGACCGACAAATTTAATGCAATTAAATGCAGATTACAAAATACAAAAAGATCTATAAGATATTTAAAGGAAATAAAAACAATTTGCTTGCAAATTATATCTATAAAATTCTAAATAAATATAATTATTTTATTAATCTGAGAATAATCCAGAATAGTTAAATTGAGAGAGTTAATTATGTCTGTTACGCTGAACAATTTTTAATATTTAAGTACATTAAATGTGCTATTCCGAATTCTACATTTTTATCCCAGAGCTGTAATCAGCGACACAAAAAACCAATTTGCATGCAAATTAAACTAGTTTTAAGCACAGGAAAAAACCATTTTTCTACGTAAAATCGGAAGATACTCTCTGCAACGTCTTCAAGACAGTGTCAGATGAGGACGACACTAAATTAAAATATTAACCTTTCTCGTTAAAGTTCCAGGACATTAATTACATTAGTGTACATCGGCGGGATCTAGTGTTTAATCTTTCCTTCTTCTCAAACGTAATCGTATCTTTTAATACTTTTTAAATTTACATTTTCCCGAGCAAGGCTTCTTATAATATTTAAACAAAATTTATCGCTTACAATAAATTTTTAGCTTTATTAATTTTTATGTAATCTTTAATTGTATAAATAAGATAACTATATGTATAAGCGTAATATTTTTATGCATATATAGATTAAAATGTAAGTTTTTTTATAAAACTTACATATAAAAAATATTACCAATTTACATTGCAAAAATAAGTTTGTTGGATAAGTTGCTTGGATAAGAGTTAAGATATATGTATATATGTATATTATTTTGAAGCTTGAGTGAAGTATATTTCATATGCATCGGTATGAAGTTTTATGAATTCAGGTTAGTTTTGCTTCCTCCGTAGGATCTCAATATTTGAGAAAACATCGCGAGAAAGCTCGCGTCTAAAAGCTAAATTTATCGAGATGCATCGACGTCTCAAGTTAAAGTAAGAGGATTCGCTTACTTGTCCGAGCGGCTAAGAGCTCGTCGTGAAAATCGCGCATCGTCTACGCGAGTGCAAATGCCGGGGTAAACGGGCGAGCCGCAAGCGAGGGTAGTTTTAATTAAGCCATTAGGGGTGGCTGAGAGTCTGCGACCGAGCGGCTAGACGTCCCGACCCCCTTTCTCCTTCTCGCGCTCGTTCGCCGGCTCTGTCTGCTTAAATTAATATAGCGCCCGCATTCCGTTCTACCACGTGGCGACGAAGCTCGTATCCAGATCGACTTCCTTCCACCCTGATCCCTGTTAAATTTGCGGAAATAATAACTCGAGATCGCGCGCAGACTCAGACCCGTACCAAAGTCTACTCGGTTGCATATACGCAATGCGTGTTAAAGTTCGACGCAGTTTCTCATTACAAACTCGAATTTCGAAGATAAATTCCAAATATTTTTAGTCACAATATATTTCTTACAAAGATATTGCTATATAAAAACAAAATAGAAGTTCTTTCTCTTCAACTTTTTAACATATCGACACAGTTTTGATATTGATGTTTCCCAAGAAAATAAACGAGAAACTTGGTAAAAAGAGATTTATTTCTTTATTGGTAAAAATTTTTTATTTTTTTGCTTTATATTTTTTGCAAATATTTTTGGTAACGCGAAATAAAATATCTTTCAAGTTTTTTCACATTTTGGGGTAATATTTAATTCCTAAAATCGTAAATATGATAATACTAATGCGATAAGAATGTAGATTACATCTGAAGAGTGTCGTTATAGTAGCGCAGAGATTTTAAAGTATAATAAACTCACTATTCATCATTCATTTATAATAATTCTCAATCGCTAAGGTATAAAGGTATAAATTTCGTACTTATCTTGAAAAATTTACGTGAATTGATTTAAGAACGTCTTGATATCGTACCGTAGGATATAGTTTTTTACATTCTATTTCCTCGAAATAGCGTTTTTTCAATTATATCATTTCAATATAGCGAGAGATTCGTGATACTGTCACAAATTACTTGAGAGATCATTGTTCTCGTACTTACACTTATAAGCGCTAAATGTAGCTGCTTGACTCGCATTTCACGTTTATATTAAATTAAATCATCGTACAAGACAAATGTAACTCAGAATCGGACATGGACATTTATAGTGCTGAATACGTGACATTAGAATACCGACCTACGCTAATATCGCTTGCCTCTCGAGAAATTATTCCTCCTTCTCTTTTCCTCTTCTTCTTTTCCCACCCATCTATCTTATCTTCTTATACGTTTCATCGTTCGCCAGTGATTTTTACGTCGCCCAGTGTGTCACCAGCGGAGACTTCGACGCGGCGTCGCAGCGTAACGCTCGGAATATCAAATAGTTCGGGGGATAGTAAATGCATAAAGAACGAAATACAGCGAAATATAGTCGCGCATGGAAGTGTTTTATGCTATACACTGAACAATCATACAACGAACCAAAAACGGATTATTGCGGTTGAAGTTTGGGATATATGCATAATAAACGTTAGAAGTTTTAATACATGTTCCTCTAAATTAACATAGCGATACAATATTTAATATATTCTTCAGAAAATCCCATTATCTAAAATTCATATTTCACAAAATGCAATAACAAAAATTATTTTGCAAAACGTATTTCTCTGAAAGAGTATTTTTTACAGTTTTCACTTTGTGAGGTATAGTTAATTAATTAGTAATTATAATTAAGTTAATAGCTTAATCAACACTTAAGAAACGTGGTAAGTCGACAGTTGTATCCCACTTTACGAAGCCAGATGTAATTGAAGATGATATGCAGCGAATATAGGTACGTCAAAATCTAGCCGAAGGCTCGGTGTCAACTCGAACGAAAACCCATGAATAAATGAACACGAATACGAACATCTGAAGATTCGCGATCGCCGTTCGTTCGTTGTTCATTTGCTCAGTGTATACGCACCTTCGAGTTTACTTTGCACTTACTTACCAGCTCGTCCATCGTATCCGCGCTCGTCGTCGTCATCCTCATGCTCGCCGCTCTCCTCGCCAGCCGTGCCCTGCGTCTGCACGACCCTGGGTATCTCTGCAAGAATACGAGATAAATGAGAAGAACGAGCCTGGATGGAAGGCTGAGTTAATCCTGCAGGTGTTCGTGCCAAGAACTTCGCGCTCGGATCCGTAATTGTTTCTCTCTTACACAGAGATTGCGAAAAATATCTATTCTCCGAGCTTCTTGGAAATAAGTAAATCATTAACAAATAGATTGAAAATCTTAAGAACGTTATCTTCGCCTTTTTTGACATATTTAAAACTATAGAAGTATTCATTATATCTGTGATATTTTTAATCTGAGGTAATATGCATCACAAAATCTGAGTGCATCGCTCGAAGTACAACCGCACGATATGACATTATTTTTTATCGTTTTATATTTATCACGCTGCCTGCGCGAGTCTTTTATGCACGATAAAATTCGCAAGCACTGTCTTCCTGATACTCCGAGGTGGGCAACGATGTAATCTTTCGTGACATGAACATTCGTTCTTGATTGAAACTCGATTTGAAACTAAAAGCCGTCCGTTGCGATGGAAGCGGGAGGGTCCCGTTCCGATGGTTGCACACACGTTTTCGCAAATTTCGCCTAATTGGACAAGCGCGAGGAGATGCGGCGTCGAGATCGTCGCGTGTTCCTCCCGATCGATCGATCGATCATTCTCGAGGGCAGTACGGGTGTGGTCGAACAAATCCGGTGTCTTTTTTTTTGACCGACCTTCTCGCCACCCTGGTAGCAAGCTAAAAGATCGAACGTAAAATCGGGTTGGTGATAGACTTTTTGCTCTCCGTTTCTGGTCAAACAACATTGCGCGTTCTTGTATCCGGCCGTGTACACGAATACACCGGTAACGATAAATCGCATGGACAGGAAAAAAAGACTCATGTTTTCTCTCATTTTTGAGTTCCACCGTATAATCCATATTTCGAATTCCCATTGCAGTAAGTTTTTAGCGTTCTGAATCTACTTTAAAGCATTATTTTTGAAAAACTGCGAGAGTTCAGACGTTTCCAAAAAACGTAACTGCAAGAGATCCAATTTCTACAAAGCTCTTCTATTGTTTTGTGAGCAAATAGTTTCTCAAAATTTATCTAAATGTATCATAACATCATCTCACGGGGAAAGACACAGATTTTCTCTTATTCTCCGTGGTCAGAATACTATCTTCCTCGTTGTGCCGGCGTGCTTGGCGTAGCTCGCAACAAAACGAGCTTGGCCCGAGGGGGGTGACGAGCGCGCCGGTGGAAACGAAATCGAAATAAAAGATAAACGCGGCAATGAAACCGGGTATCAAGCACGGTGAACGCACGCGTGGGCGTGTACTTACTGATGCAAGGCGCAATATGCGATCTGCTCTGTTGGTAGCCTCTGGCGCATCTGTTGCAAGTAATACCGGTTACGCCGTCTTTGCAGGGACACTGGCCGCTGCTCTGGTTACAGGTCTTTCCAGAAGCTCCGATCGGATGACAGTCACATGCTGTAACGCAATAAACGTGCTAGTTAGTTAACGGAAACAAGAGTAAATTTTAGCAAAATAAATTTTTGAAAATGAACGCACTTAAAGACTATGTTTATTAATATTGTTTTTTTTATTTCGTTATATGTCGCTTTTGTATGCGATATATAGAATCTACGTGGTATGAACGGCGTGACTAATTTTCATGTCAAAACATAACTGAAGAACTTTAGTCAAATTGGCTGTGTCAGATCCACTTTCATCAACCCGTTCGCATTAGTGCATAGTGTTCGAGTTTACTGTCGATTGCATATCGTTATGCTGTATCGCGCCTTCGAGATACGCTCGTTCTATTAAGAAACAACGCAGATAGGCGACCCGGAAAATGATGGAGATAGCCAAACAGGCATGACGATCCGCTACCTGAAATTAAGATAAAGCACGGACTTTACATGGCGCCTATAAAAGGACCTTGGCCATTGGCTGCAGCTCGATATAAACGGAAGATCTTACGCGGGATAAAAGCAGTTTATTCCCACGAGCGAAACACGAGGAGTATACTAATGCGGCGGAAATACGCGCGATTATCGGCAAATTGAAAATAAGCGAAACTTTTAGACGAGATTAATTATATAGAAATTAAGTTACTGATTTTTTTCGAATTTAATTTTTATAACATTTAAGATTAAATCACCAAAATATATTATCAAAATTATATTCAGGAGCGCGTTTAAGTCTATATCTCATTTAAATGAAAAGCTCACCATTATATCAGAAAATAAAATATTGAAAAATGCGTAATCTCTCTAGAAATATGTATATTTTACATTAAATATAACGAAATTAGATGTACAGCGTGTCCGATTTTTAGCAGATCAGATTTAAGTGACAAATTTCCTAATTAACTTAAAATTTTTCTATAACAAAAAATCAAGAAAAACCAATAGATTCTAATTATAAATAATTAAAAATAAAAGATGTTTCACAATTTCACATTAACAAATAGAAATCTTATTTTTTCATCATTCTCTAAATCTGAATCAGTGAATAGTCACTGATTCAGCGATTTATAGAGCAGATTTAAACTTGATTGTGCACAGAATTTTTATTTGTGAATTGATTACAAATTAAGAAGTTGCAGAAGATGATAATATATATTGAAATTTCCTGTGATTTTAAAGAATTTAAGAAATTTTATTGAAAATTAATTTGATTACGTGGAACACGCTGTACATGATGTGTTATATATCGTAAATGATAAAAGGGGACTATGACATTGAAATAAATGCATTCTAGCCTTATCCTAATTTTATGCGGCCTAATCTTGCGTAAGGTATGCACGTGCGAGATATTAAAGAGTATCCCTTCGCGATTGCCACACGTAGGACGGAGAGTATCTTCATAGGCCGGTCATTTCGGAGGATTTATAAAATCAATCAGACGTGCCTCGACGAATGGATCGCCATCAAAGCATACTTTAGAGAAAGCTTAAGCTTCCCTTGAAGATTGGTTTATGGTGAGCTGAAGAGAAAAGCTAATAAATACTCACGTTTGGTTATACCAGATACTTTACATAGGCACAGGAATAAACAATAGAGTTATCTCTTCGAGTACTTTTTCAGTAAATAAAAAGATCGTTAATTTGTCTTTAATTTATAATTATTAAAATCTTATCGAAAATTGGTGGTGCAGTTATTATTTAACCATAAAAGTTAATATCCCGAAAATTACAGGACAAAAAAAGGAAAGTAATAAATAAAATTGATTTACTGTTACATTTGACGGTAATAGGTGTTAACTGAATACCGCAGAAATGGTACCTTCTGTGCATGTTTTTCCTGTGTAAATCATAAAACGCAAATAACTTGTGAAAATAAAAAAGCAACATAGAATCATGGTACAAGTTACCGTAATTATACGAGCATTAACATTCTGTCTCTCGAGAGTCGCGCGTTGCCGGCCGCGATTTACTACCAATAATCGCAACAAAATTGCGCTCATCGTAAAATAATAACCGCCTGATTTACGACAACCGTGTGTAATCAATTGTATCCTTCTCGTAAATTGCATCCTGTTGATAAAATACAGGGCAATGAAAAACTTATGTCGCGCACGAAGGGCTGAAATTAACAACAATGTGTGCAAAATAAATCTCATTATTCAATATATCTCATATGCGAGATATGTGATGATTAAAAAGTAAAATTGATATACGTCAGCGAATTGAAAATATTTTCGGACATTTTCAGAGGAAAACGAGGTAGAATTGAATATTAAAGTAACAATTTAAAATTCAAATGATGAATTTCGTGATATTATCTTTTTTATTTTGTATATTAGTCATTTTATAACGAGAGTTTGAGATGGATTGGTATCTTTTGAAATCTATTAATTTTATAAACAGAATCATATGATTCATGATGAAATTAATGGATCCTAATTATCTGACGCCGAGATTTATCGATTAAAGCCGGAGCATATTAATTAAAACTGACGTCTCACTGTTTTCCATGAGCTGACGAGTAGCTATTATAGAACAAAGTTGATCCCCATCTTCTTTCATAACTTTCTCGCCGAGATAATTGTATCGCGTGTGGTGTACAAGGCAACGTCTCGTTTAAATTTGCGTTCTCGGCATAAATTACCATCTGCTCCGCGGGACGCTCCACGAAAATTAACGGGGGATACGATTCACATAATTCTTAATCGTCGACGCTGTCGTCGGCTCGCACATTGACGTGAATCGCTGTTCGATCGTTCTTGAGCGAGCCGCCGCGGTTGCTTAGATTCATGGTGTGCAATCAAAATACAATCGCCTAATAAAAATTTTATTGCTACGAGTAGGTACATATCTTCGTGATTAGCGCTTGACATAAATTGGACTCGCCAATATTTCGTACAGGTTGATGTCGACGACGATCGTGTATCTTATTTCGCTATCGCAGTGAATTCCACGTGATAATAATCTTATATACATATTTTGCTAGTTTTTTAAACACTAAGTAGAATATTATAATTTTTTAAATTACAATAGTTAATTAAATAACAGAGAATTACTGTCAATTATTTAAACTGATCTAGGAGAAATGAAAATGTTTTCCAGCCTATTTATGGAAAAGAAAAATTTTTCATGTAAATTCATAAAGAAACATAATGATACATTGATTGAAATTTAAAAGAAATTTCTCAGTATTTAAGCAATTAATTTTCTCGTTATCTACCAGATTTTATCATTTAGCACCATTTAACTTGGATTGCGCGACGAATGGCTTAATCAACCGCGAACGTGAGCGAGCCAGTTCGATCGGCGGTGCAGATTGCAATTCCGCGGACGTATGTCACGAGAGGTCACGACACGGTTTATTGGTCACGCGGCGTTGTCATTAGAAATGTCATAAACAGTGATTAGAGACATCACGGCGGCGCGGCGGCGACGCGGTTCAAGGCTTCAAGGATTACCCACGTTTCTTGTTGCGACGGCCGCCGTCGGGGATATGAATTGCCGCCGTCTCCTGCCGACGCGCGACGTTGGAAACGACGTTCGACTTTCGACACCTAAATCGCCGTAACGGTTGTTTCGTATCCGCGCGACTTGTCTCCGGAGACAAGGAGTCGTTTGTTCCCTCGTTACCGGCCCTTTCGTTACCTATAAATTCGTTATGCAACTCTCTCGCCGCGCGAGAGGCTGCATGTCGGAGATGAAAGCGGCAATCGCGCGTCACGATACCGCGTGGAAATCATTCGAGCTAGAATTCTTGGATATCGTTAAAATCGATCGTCACCGTTATTGCAACGGTATTATTATGCATTGGAAAAGTAGCTTATCGAAAAATTAACCCTTCTGTTTTTATCGCTGATGTGTTATATGTATAAATTGTGAACTAATATAACTATATGTATATGTTATTACAGACAGCTTTAGATTTTAAAACTACTCAGATTTTAATATTATCTGATACTTATTTACAACTAAGTTTAAAATATCGAATTGCAAATTTTAGTTAAGTGATCTGCAATTACATTTAAGAAATTATATTGTTTGAAATTATATTATTTAAATTTTCTTTCTTAAAATATATTTTTTAAAATAATCCATACATACTTTTAAATAATTAAATATAGGTATATAGATATGTTATATATAAAAATAAATACATATATTTAAATTTAATAATCGTATTTTAGTAGATTATAATTATGCAAAGCAAATACATTTAATGATTTGCGATTTCTATATTAAAGAAAAGCCTTGAGCAATCTTCGTAGTTCTAAGAATAAACCTGCGACGATGAGATGAAGGCTGTTCGAAAGTTGGACGATTAAATATAATACTCGTTAAATGGGGTCGTCAACTAACTTTTTTAGTAGCATATTATCTCGTTACGCAACAAATTACGCAAGAGACTATGTCCGAGAGATACTTCTTGCACGCGATCTGAAAAGTAGCTAATGTTACACGGATTTGATAGTGATTTTTAGCAGCATAGGAACGACGACAGGAAAAGGAAAATAAGAAATATAGTACTTTAATTTTTCTCGTACATATAAAGAAGGTATTTATATATCTTCTTAAAAGCGTATTTTTCCCATAATTTATATAAGAGCAATTTATTTAGTATATTTTTCGTTACTTGGAATAGAACAATTCAAATTACATAAAAATGTTAGAATTGCAGGAAAATGAATTACATGAAAATACGCTTGTTATGAGACATTCTGTATGTAGAACTTGCATCAATGGTAATGACTATGATGTCCCTCGGCGACCCTTCACTGGCACGCAAGTGTCTCGTATCTCATCCGCCATCTCTTGGCATATTTCTTTAGATTATAACGCTAAGAAGCCAATTCGTTTGTCTCCTATCTTTCGCTTATTGGTGAGATCTAAGCTGGAAAAGACACTGTGTGCGCACACGGTTAAATCCATTAAGCGAAGGGAGAGCGAAGAAAACGACTATGATGTCTGGGTATACAATAGATCTCTCCCTATCTTTAGATAGCTATTCTAGAGGCACGTCGCTATTCTAGTGAATATTCTACGTTAACCCGATCGCCAGAATTCGAAACAAGAATTGTCGGATTATGGCGCCGGCGTGGCGGTACAGAAGCCGAGTCGGTTGCGCGCCGTTTTCACGCGGAATCTAATCCAGGATTAAGAGCGCGTTTATACAGAATTGCTTGTCAACTTAAACTGTGCTCTTGTGCGCTGGTTTGCTGCCTGTTATTTCTCGCCGTTATACGATTGTGCGTTTCGTCGACACATTTGTCGTGAATAACGATTTATATCATTGTCAAGTGTAGGAAAAGCTTTCACATAATAATTACTTATAGTTTCTTAAAAGATTATTTAGATACATCTTCGATTACTTTTTACATATAGCATCGAGTAATAGTACTATATTTTCAATAGTACTTATCCTAAACAGTACTATATCTTTAGTATAGCATTTATCTTAAATGCTGCATTTCGAATTTCTTCTAAAAACTGAAAATCGAATGATGTATCTAGCGTTATAGCAGTACCGAAAAAAAAATGAAAACTACAGTGCATCGAATAGTCATCTTTAATCATTCGTGCATGACTCTCTCTTTCTCTCTCTCGTGTAATAACTCTGCTTATAAGACTTAGAATCGGACTCGTTCCTGGTGCGTGTACGACTACGATAGTATCTAGAAGGGTTGGTATTCAGATATGTTCTCGAAAGGTCAGCGCGCGCGAATAATCGGTACGATAGCGCGCAGCTCAGGAAGCACGACGAAGCACCGTAACTCACATTTACGCCTGCAAAATAAGCGGGCATACCGGCGTGTCACTTATCGCCAGCTAATATAAACATGACTTCCCCGAGACACCCATAGAGATAGAAGAAAGTGCGCGAGGCTCATTCACGGGCATTTACATTTTATCCGCATGCCGTGCGCGGCACGCCGTGCATGGGCCGTGCGCGGGTCGATTTTGGAAACTATTAACTTGAACTATCGTCTTCCACGCCGGCGCCGTCGGTCGTACGGCCATTCCGCTTCAGAGAAATCGCGCTGCGCGATCTCTAATGGTCCCACTTGTTGTAACGAGCCGAGGCATATACAGTAATGTCCAGCACGCGGTCAACCGTACTGCCTATTCCACATCAACATCCGCTTGTTCCTTTCTGCCATCTATTAATACCTTTTTATGTATGAATCTAAGATCACGCATGCTGCATTTCGAGCGTTTGGATTCTTAATGATGGGCCCATTTATAACGTAACAATTGGGTTAATTTTGCAAATAGATATCTCTTGTATGTATTATTTTCTAAATAGGTATTTCTAATCAACTAGTGTAGTGTTTTTTTTCGTAAAGAATTCTCAACTAGAAAGGATGTACTCGGTAATAGAGATTTATCTTCGGTAATAGAAATTTGTATCCTACGGATTGTACACACTTATTCTGTTAACGTAACCGCACTAAATCTTATAAAATTTTTTAGTTCGTTTGATATTAATCGGCATGTCAGTGTTCCTAACTTTCCGAAAGGCGTAATTTTACGTAAGACGCAGCTTTTCGCCGCGTTTCGCATTGAAAAAATACGCGTAATCACATTTTCTTTGCGTCTCTGCTTTTTCGTAATGTAATTTTCCCGCCGCCCTTCAGCGAGACGAAGCTGTTCGGATCACGAGCATTCGCTAAAACGAGGCTTCAGAGAGACGAGCAAGCGAGCTCGCCGGCTCTTCGAGTCATTCCGCTCCTCAGTTCTTCGTTCCCTCTTCTCATGATTAGCATATACCGACATTCGTGGAAATACGACGCTGGAAAGGTTATCTGAGTTCTGTCAGCGACTTACAATAGTGATGTTATTTTCACCAATAAAATTTTCGTTGACATACCAATAATTCACGTATAAAGTTCCATCTGATCCATCTTCTGGTACCGAGAAATTAACTGTACCGTTAACAAATGATAAACTTATCCCATTCATTCACGTGATTTGTTTTACGGTAGAAAATATTAGAGGGAGAATATATAAATGTTAATTTTATCTATTTTATATTTAAACTGATAAATCGTACGCATAAAAACTAATTACAAAAATGATCTAAATTTTGAAAATATAAAATATCTTTTAAATAATCAGTTATATCTACAAATTGCAGACTTCCCAAAAGCGTATATTTTTAAGACATTTTTTTAACAATATAATTTAATTATAACGTTTTTGTTCTAAGGTTTTCAAAACAATGTTTAAAAGATTTTAAGAAAGATCATATTTATATCCGGCTAACAAAAATTTGTAGGATTCAATATGAATTTGTAAAAATATAAAGATCATGCTAAACAGCTAAACGAACAGTATAGAGTTTCATTTAAATTTAAAACATCTGTCCGAAGTTTTATTTCTTCAGAACAGAATAGATAATGCGGTCTCATGCAAAATAAAATAGAAATATGACGTTAAATCGTACAACACTTCACGAAGTTGTCAATTGCCGTAATCTCGCTCTTTCGCATCATCAGCCGGGTAACGTCTTGCGCTTCCGGCTCGGTTCAGGGTCTCCCCTATTCACGCTATTGATGTCGTGAAAGCATGAACCGGTCCCTTCGACAGAGCGTCTTCAAGATTAATCCGTTTCGCGGAAGTGCAAATGGTCCCGTCGTGCTTCTACTATCGAGACTGTGGATTTAGTCCTGTGGAACTTCTGTGTTATCCTGGGGCATTGTTGAATCCAAAACGGCGTACTTAAGCCGTATAACTTCTTTATGTTCATTAGTAATACGAGACTGCTTTGGCGTTTAATGGCAACGAGAAAGGATTTAAAATTAAGGTTTAAAAAAGTTCTTAGTAATTAAAATTTTAATCTATAATTAAAGGAGATGCAAAAAAAAAAATACAAAAAAAATGTACTTAAAAAATATAATTTAGCGCGAGACACGCTACCGCGTTTTTTGATACAAGGTAGAGGATTGTAAAATTGTAAAAAAATAGGTATATAAGATGTCTATTTTGAATAAATTATCTTCTTTTTTAAAGGAGAGATTTGCATATTATTTTAAAGCGGACATACAACTTGCCTGTAACATCATCATTGTACTTAAAGTATATATACATTTAGATATAAGAAATGTTTTCCATAACACAAAGGATTTGTGTCTCACAAACTGTTATAATGCAATAAATTCTATTTCGATAAACTTCTCTCAAATTATAGTAAAAACTAGTAAAGATTTCTTTTTAAGATTATCCTTCTCATCATCCTATCTGCCGACGTTCTCAGATGGTGCGTTTACTAACATCGGTTTATGCAGCTTCCTTCGAGATTTCCATCCGGGAGATTTAGTCGATAAGTTGCGAGAAGCTCGGCTTTATATTATGAGCTTAAATCGTAAAAGCGACGCGATCGTTCGGCGCTTAGCGATAATCTCCTTCAGATTAAATCCTTCGATGGCAGCACGAATGATCGTCGCCGCGTTCCTCTTTTGGAGAGGGTTCTTCTTATCGCGACAGACACGCCGCTTTCACGGAGAAGGCACCTCAAGAACCTTGAGCGGTCCTTCGTCTCTCTTCGTGATACTGTTATCGTCGCATCGATCGATCGACCTTGGTGCGTGAGCAATCGTACGTTGGCGTGTACATTCCTGGATTCTCGCGCTTTAAGTAGAATCCAACTCTGGAAGTGTCTCTGACTTGCGACGTCCAGACTGAATAATCAGTCATGGTCAATGACGTTAGAAAGTTTACCCTTGACATTCCCATTTACCTTTCTTTTCTCCCGTCTCTCGTCTTTCTCCTCTTTCTCTGCCTTTCTCCATCTTCGTCTTTCTTCCAATAGCGAGGGATTAAGTATTTTTTTGCATTAAATATGCATTGAGTCGTCGACAACGTCGACAAATATGCCGCGAATAGATATTTATGAAATTCCTTATTTTATACGTGCGCACAAAGTAGATTTTTCGCGACGTTGAAGCTGTAAAAGAAATAATCGATATTCCTGTCTCCGGATTAAAATCCAATCGGTATAAACGATCGCGGGCGCCGGCTCTGCCAAAGCTCGTTTTACATAATGAAATTCCAAACCTGCTTTCGACGGCTCTTCGTTCTTCGGGATTGACTGTATCGGCAAGCCCGGCAAGCGATACCGAAGTCGTTTTTTTTCCTCTTTTTATGATTTAATAGCATTTATTTCTTCGACAAGTTAAAATTGTGAAGTGTCCACAGAAAATGCTATAAGTGTCGAATTAAACAAAAATTTAAAGACAGAGACAAAGACTTTCCGCATCTTAGAATGAATTATCGTGCCATAAAATATGACGTTTATGATACGTGAGATATTGATTTATCTCTTAATTTTTTCTTTTTAAAATATTTTAAAAGTAAGACAGAAAAAAAGATACTAACATGGAATTGTATTTTTCCTCAAGCTCAAATATAAAATAGTTTACATAGTGCATGCAAATCATTGAAGAAATCGCGTTCTCAATACCCCGATTACTTCGTTAATCAAATTCGACATCATCAGTTTCACTTCCAATAATCGTTTTGCATAATAAAATTCAGAAACAACCTGTGACAATTTTTCGCTTCTCGTCATGGTTGATGTTCATAGAAGATCCGACGCTCGTAAGGACTACGGGAGAAAGGGTTCGCTGTAAGAAACGTGACATATTCTTCTCGCCCACTTGCTTATGCACGCTCGTATTTTTCATGCAAGAGGCCGTTGAAGAGCGGTTAATTACGATTGCATTCGGAGTCGAGCGTAAAAAGCTTAGAAGAGAAACTCCTCATTATGTGCGCTATTCAAGATTGTTTCAAAATCTTCTTCAGCCTTAGACCTTAAAGCCGACTTTATATTAAATATAACATATCATATGATTCCTTTACAAATCGTTCTAAAGAGCAATTCAAATACACTGTTAAAGGTTACAGAATGCGAAATTTAAACCAATATGAGTTACATTTATTTTGTTATTTTTAACTACCATGTGCGTCAAAATTTATTAGTTAAACAAACTAGGATTATTTTAACTCCATTAGTTTAGTTAAATTAACATTGCTTTATTTAAATTAACTACATATTGAGTAAGAGCAGTGGCGATCTATGGAATAGTTAAAAATTACTCAAAATTGAGTTTAATTTAACCCTATGAATTTAACAGTGTAGAAATGTCATGCTTCTGAAATTATTTTGAAATTTAAAACTCATTAAAATGAGAGAATACGGAAAATTTTCAGTATATTTATTTATAGCATCAATTAAGTTGAAGTTGATTAATAAATATAATTATGATTTCTTTAAATGTGCAATCGTGCGTTTATTAATATCCATCTTGTTTTTTTTTTTTTCAAATTGCTCGGGCGTTTTAATCGTCTGCTTTTTCTTGTATTCTTTATCTTACGTTTTTCATTCGTGTAATTGCATTTACCATTCTGCCACATACTGTTTCATGATAAACTCTATCTCTATGTTGTGGCACGAGTCACTTGATTAATCCATTGCAAACGCGCCAGTAACCGTAGACTGGCGATTGTATCCTTTTAAGAATCGTGCAGCGCGAAATTCAATTGAAAGGTAAACGTATAGCAGCGTTCTGGATGGTGTCCCGACTTTGTGCGAAATATTCCCAGGTATTCCCCTCTAAAAGTATTTACGGGAGAACACATGTCGAAACAATAGCCAACTAACAATTCGTTTATTTTCCATTTGGCAGAATACGCCACGTCGTTGCACATGAAACATGGTCTTTGAAAAGTTTGCGTTGCACGCAACGTTTTTTTTTTTTCACGCTAGTTTAGCTCAATTTTTAACCTTCCGTTAAAGACAAAAATTGATACTAATTTTATAATACTAGTTAGTTCAATTTTTGATATTACTTTAGTTACTGAGCCTATACGAAATAATTTGACGATAATAGATGTAAAATATGACTTTTCAAATAATATTTCACACACACAGAAAAATCCAAAAAGTATCCTTCCTATTTGTTTTGTATATATTTATCGTATATTTTTCTCCATATACATCCTCTGTTTATCGTATATAATCTCCAGATATAATCTACTACTAACTGATTAAATCTTTTTTTATCGTGAATGAGAAGAAGACCCAGTTTCTTATACTTATCCGATTTTGATTTTGATCTCTAGTTGAAGATTATGGCACATAAAATTCGCATAAATGTCCTGCGTGATTTACGAAGTTCATTCTTTCTCACGCTAAAAAGTACAAGTAAGTTTACTGATCGCGATATACACTCCTGAAAAGACCGCACAGACTCGCATAACCGTGCCTAAATGCGCGAATGTGTGGGAGAAGGAAACTGACTGGATTTTGGGGAATAGGGAGCGGTTGCATTCATCCTGATTATCCACGATCCAAAGAATCAAGGTAGAGGAAAGTGGGAGAAAAAGAGACCGAATAAGAGAGGAGGGCGAAGCTCTCTCTGGTGCGTCATAAATTCGACTTATCGGGTCAGTCTTACGAGCGTACACATATTTATATTCCTATACCTACATGAAATTGTTAAGACGCCTTAAGCCGATTATCGAGGAGGGTCAAACTGACCTTGAAAGGTTTCTTCGCCGTCTTCTTATTCGCCCTCCTTCATTCTCCTCAGTGTGTTAAAAAAATTACATTTCATTAAACGCTTTTTTTTTGCTTAATTATATGAATTCATTGCGTTGTAATCGCGATTGTTTTTTATTTTTAAACGAAACGTCTTTGTTATTTCGAGTATTTCTTACTAATTTATTTAGTATTTCATCTATTATCAAAGAGAAATCTTTTTAGCAGTTATGTACGATATTACATATATATATTCTATATCTTCCTAACGATTAATTAATTAATAAAATATCAACATTTATTAAAAATAATCCAATGAATTGAGGCTATATTAGATTTTTTAAAATTATAATTTTAATATAATAATTTTAATGTAATGTCATTTTAATTTATAATAATTTATCGCAACCTTTCAAATTTTATTATAAATTGCCGTTAAAATCGAGCGATCTATCTAATCACTAATCGACTTATATATTTTACACATTATTATTGATTACTTACTAATGTATGAATGGATTGAGCGTACGAACATAAACTTGGAGATTTAATCAGATAGCGAGTGATATAAGAAAAATTTCGACATCCGATTCGAGAAACAAAGAGTTATCGAGGGAGTAATCTCGATATAAATAACCATTGAATTTAATTCGATAAACATAATCCGATTATAAACGTGAAACCCCTTGCTTATTTCGAAAAGCTCTACCGCGATACGTCATCACGTGGCTTTCGACTTCGAGTGGTCAGTATCTCGAAGCCAGTTAAAGCAGATTCGGAGATGGGTGGCCAGATAAGGATCTTTATGGACAACGGACGTCCTCTTACAGGTGGCATAAATCCCGCGCGACTAATTAGAATTTTATAATGGAACGAAAATGGGTATCAGATTACACGGTCGGCGGCGCTGTCTGGGGGTCATAATTACAAAATGCCGGCGCATGTGCCGAATTTACATTCTATACTCGGACCAAGATGAGATCACGATGAGAAACTATATGGTGACAATATACATATACTATATCACATCTAAGAAGTAAGAAAAGAAAAAGGGGGACAAACGTGTAAAATTAAACTTTATTAAAAATTTAAATGTATGACGGCGATGTACTAATAAAATTGTGTAGTTTCAAAAACAACATAATGATTTAATTAAAATATAAAATTTGATAAAAATATTAAATATAAAATAATTTTGATGAAAATATTACACTACTGAAGTTTAACATAATTAATTTTAGCTAACATTTACATTCTTACTGACAATGAGAGGTAAAAATATCATAATTTGCCTTTTTTGGGTGGGACAAAATTTTCTATTTTATTTATGTAAAATTATGCGTGGAGTGTATCCACAGATGTGTAAAAATTATTTTATTATTTCATCGAAGGAGACAGTCACGGTATTTCTGTGTCACGTAAGTTACCCGCGAGTAAACATCTCTGTACTCTGCGAAATTACGGCGATGTAAATTGAGAGCGGTGCGGAAATTAAGGTAAATGCAAACGGTGAAGAACCAAGAGCCCTCGACTCGGTGCCAACGACTCTTCGTTTTTTTTTTCTCGCGGATAAGTTGAGTTCCGCTTCCACGCAATTATTCCGGCGACGTTCATTTAACCGTTATGATTTATTACACGTTTCCGGTCGTTCTCCAAGAGTCGAAGTACGAGCATTATAAAATTATGCAACGTAATCTCCGCAGACTGTAATGCTATCGTTATAATAACTATTCGATCCCGAAATGTAGAAAGCATCTTTTCGAAAAAGTCAGCTATATATTTTTGAGCATATATTTGGTAGGTATACTTTATGATATATTGTAACCTTTCTACTTTTTCTATCAAAATGTTTTACAAGTCCCAATTTGATTGTACTTTATATTGCCGATAGTCAGTGAATTATTATAGCTCAAAATACTAAACAGAACATATATTTAGTATTGAACGTATTAAAAGAACAATAAAGTAAGATATAGATTATATAAAAATTAATAGTTGTTAATATGCAATAAATACTATATTTTATGAATTTTTGATTTTGTCAGGAAAGTTATTCACAAATATAATAGCTTTCGTCAAAATAGATTTTATAAATCGATAATAATTATCACGCTGACAGAGCTATTCCTGTGAATTCCGATATAATGGATTCCAATATTTAAAAAAACATATGACATTTTTATATCAATATTAAATCTATAAAAATGACGAGTTGCCATCGTTCGATATATACATAACGATAACTCAATATAATTTCATAAGTCTACTGACATGCTTTCAACTACGTTTAATGCTGTTTTACAAAAAATAAACGTTAAAAATTGAAACTAACATATTACTTAAATACTTAATATTTAATATAAATATGATATTAATTTAATTCAATTATTATCAAATTTTTTATTTTTAAGTGACAAAAAATTATTTAATTATTGATTCTTAATTAAAAGAATTGATTATTTTCTACTATTTATAGATTCTTGTGAGATAATGTTAAACAATGAAATTTGCTCTTTCAACATGAAATTATACCAATCTCGTTTTTATTTTGCGGCGGTCAATAATCTATGCCGCGTCTCGCTTTTTATACTACGATATTATATAAGCAAAGTCTCATTTTCTTCGTAGATGTGTTCATGATAATAAGCGGATTTTTATCAAAGCTCGACGATCATCGTGTGTCAGTTTGTGAAGAACATGCGAAGCGGATCCGGAGGCTGAATTTGCATGTCGAAATTCGCCCACTTGTTTCTTCTCGCAGCGGGTAGCTCTTGGGCCATTTTGATGGTCATTTTCGGCCCACGTCCTTCCACGGTCCTACAGGTTCCCGCCACCCTCTCTTCCCGTTTCGATAAACTGCCGTGCATCCGGTCTCAGATATGGTGTCCCGCTGATGTGCTCAACGTGCCGAAAATAACGAAAAGACGGCTCTCTTCAACCTCCGTCCGGTGAAAAGTTTTTAATATGTAAGCGCTCAATTATGTTCGAAAAGAAAAATGACTAACTTGCTATTAAAATGATAATGAAGAACGACCCAATACCCGATGCTATGCACAAGTTTAATGGTAACAAAGGTTTGAATCTCTGTAATCAAGTTAAATTAACACATTAAAGTGTCAAAGTAAAGTGTTTATTAGAATTAGACGAACGGACTACAATTTCCGCGACAATGGGAGGGTTATAAACACACATTTATAAAAACTATTACGTTATATACATTCTGTATATTCTTGAACATTTTAATTTAGTAATTTGTTTTTTCTATTAAACATACTTATTATACCTATATGCTTAGTTTGCTATTTATAAAATGATTGATTAAAGATATAATTCATTTAAACTCACTAAAAAAAAATGTTATAGGTATAGTGATGGTATAATGAATAAATTTATATACAAATACTAAACGATTAAAATATTCTCTCTCTCCGGTCAAATACTTCATATAACTGAAGTATCATGATCTCATGTTTGTCTTTATAAGACAAACCACGAGATTCTCTTGGGAAGATATCTACTAGAGGTAGTTTCCCGTTGCTTTCCTCTAGGATTTTCTGCAGGGTCATCCTATTTCCTAGGATATACACAGGAGTTTTCCTGGGCAAGATACTCTCGGTGGTTTGCCATTGCCTTCCGAGAGGTGGCGATCAAATAAAAACAGACAATTTTCGGTCGGATTTGAACTCGGATCTTCAGCAGCGCACAACTCTCTGCGCCACTCGATCGCCACATTGTCGCTTTGTGAGAGTCATCGTGAAATTGCCACCAGCAAACGTTAAATCATGAACCGTGCAACGAAGGCGATCAATTAAATCGAGAACAACGGGAGCGATGTATGCGCGGCATATGGAGATGCGGACCAATTTATTAATCGGATTATCAGCCTGATTTCCCTCGAGTAAACCTCCCCCGATTCGGCTAACGGGGCTGCACAACGATAAAGTCAATCCGTCGAAGCCCGAATAGTTCCCCTCTCAAACCGCTCCTCGACGTTTCGTCCAGGTTTTCTTCGAGGATTCTCTTTTTCGTGCCGTTCTTCGATCGAGTCGCGGCTCTCTTCCTCATCTCTTCCTCATCTTTTTTATCTCATATAAGAGGTAGAAGAAGAAGAGAAAATCGAGGGTTTCTTGGCGCGTCTTTGATCGAGAGAGCCGGATAGATTGACGGGATCGAGAACGTGCGCGGGTCAAAGCACTGGAAGTGAATCGAGGCTTTTTTTCCACTCTCACCTCCGAGATCAAAGCTGGCCGCATCACGGTGGCTCTTGACGCGCGGCGGCCACAAAGCGTTTATTCCCACCTTCGGTGTGTCTGTGAACGTGACTCGTTTCGGATTTATCGTCGACGAGGATAAGAAAGGAGCGAGCGAGCGAACGAATGCTCCTCGCTAGTGGAGAGATGAAATTAGGAGCGGAAGGCCGTTCGCGAATGGAACGCGGGGTGACGGGGGGGGGGGAAGTAGAGATCTTATCATCGCCATGATATAAATTTCCGCGGATCGTCTCGGGATTTCGCGATAACACCGTGTACGAGCAGCACTTCTTTTTTGTCGGACGAAATTTAACTACTGTCCGTGCTATTTCTGCGCGGAATTTAAGTACGATTCTAATCTCTACGAAGGAAGTAATGTAAGATATATACGTACCAATGCATCGAACACGCGTGCACGAATTTAATTAAAATATATACATATAAGCGTTTCAAATGCACCGTTACACAAGCACATCGCAATCTTACTAGAAAACAATCGTTTTTATGTAATTTACATATATTTGGTATATAAAGAAATAAATTAAAAATCAAATATATACAATTCTTTTTACAGTTTAAAATCGACGTGAGTACGGTCAATATGTGAGCCAAAATATTTTATATTAATGTTTTTTTTTTAATACTTCTATTAAAACACATTTCAGAACTTTTGTGGTCATCTTGAGCCACATAATAATTTTTTTACATCAATCAGCGACAAGTATAAAAATAAGTAATAAGAATATATTGGAAAAGAAAATTACAAGAAACGATTTAAAATTTAATCTATATTGCATTATTAATTTTTATGATGTATTATTAATTTTGCAGATATTAATATAAGCTTCGAGATCAAAGGCAGAAAAGTTTGATGCGTTCTCATAGGTATCTCGCGGATTGACACGGCATAATTCAACTGACCAGTCGGAGAACGTGGTAATATAAAAACTGTATCAATTGACAGTTCTTATATTGCCACGTTCTCTCTCGCGTTGATCGACTTGTTTGTGTCGTCCGAGTCCTCGATGAGACAGCTATGAGAATATAATGTAGGCTTTTCTGCCTTTGGCCTTGAAGGTCGCTCGGCGGTTTGTAAATGTTTTCATATTGATAATAATTACTTTTGCTAAATAGCAATTATTAAATTTTTTTCTGAAATCTCTTTTTCAATTTATTGTATTAATATAAAGATGATTATTAAAAAGTAGGATTTAAATATTTTTATATTAACTCACGAATCTGTGGTGGAGTTGACGTTTTATTAATGAAATATTCAGAGAAGCTCGATATATTTAATTTAGCTACGATTTACCCGTTAGATATTATTACTACATATGTTATTTCGTATCAGATATTATATTAACAATATATACAGTATTGCGCAAACATCTGATTAAATAACGTAAATGAATATAAAACGGATTTTATTAAGAAGAAACATAATATCAATTCAATACGAGCAAAGTTAGATTAATATCTCGACGTCAATTTTCCATGAAAGGGAAGCTTGATTTAAATCACTACGTGCAATCTTCTTACCGCCATTTCATTAAGAACTTATTCTTGAGAGTCAATTCGTGAATAGACGACGAATTAATTTTATTATAATTTTGAGCAACTACAGCATCGATTATCTACGACAAATTGTTAATATAAAATCTGACTTTTCTGCCATAACGCGGGGTCGATATTTGATTTCCGATTCGTCTTCGCGACTTGAAAAGAGTACTCGCTCTCGAATCGCTTAAACTTTGCACGGCGAGGACATGATCGAGGAAGTGGGAGGATATCTCATTTCGTTCATCGTCTCGGGAATCGCACTCCAGGCGGATCGAATTATCCTCCGTCACCGTTTTCGCAGATAAACTTTTTTTCCGATCGATGAAGCTGCGTAGCAATTCAGAAGGAACACCCCGCTCTGCTATATCCTGGAGGATTCACGGCTCATTTGGCAGCCGAGTTTCGCGAAAATTTCCCGTGGCGTGACGGCCGTGCCGTAGATTGGTTATTGAATAAAGCAATCACCATGAGATCCCATGGAATCGCCCCGTTATTCGCCGGCCGCCTTCATAAATGAATGATCGAGCGATATCGACTCGCGCGACTCGGCGCATGATAGGAGCGATGGAAAAATAATCTACCGCCCTTTGACACATAGAATGCGCAGCGGTCACGCGCTCACGAGTGAATTTATCGGGATTAAACGGCGTTATCGAGCTGTACCTATAGGGCGTTCTAGACCTACCGAATAATAATTTAGAAATAGATCCTTTGTGGAGACAATATTTCTTCCGGTAAATTTTTTTTCAAAAAAATCTAATTGCGGAGAAAAATTTTACACTGGGAATAAAAGCGTTGGTGTGAATATTGACTTTATCCAAGGATTTAGTTAAAGTTCACAAACGCTTTCTAAAAAATTATATACGCCAATTGGAAAAAAATAAAGATTTTTTTTTTAATGAGACTTGAATTAAAGTCATATTAATTACACAATCAATTTGTGTCATACAAAGAGGAGTATTATTGCGCATCACTTTCCGCATTAAATTTAATAATTGTAAACTTGCATTTTAGAGTTAGTTACAAGTTGTTGCCGTAAACTGCTTACGATGTACAGAAATTCTAACAACTCAAGTTTTCTTGTATTATATTGCCATCTTGTGTCGTACAATTATGTCTTTCTATGTAAACTTATGGAAATAAGGCTTGCGAGCCTCTTTTAACTTAACCCTAGAATCCATGACTGGGGTCGATTTCGACCCCAGGCGAACTTTGAACTACGCTCCTGAGCTAGCGAGTGACATTATCGACTCAGGACCTGAACCATAATTCATTTCAACTTTCTAAAAGTAGGGTTATGTCGGGCGCAGCGTTAGTTGTTCGCTAGCAGTGAAGTAGCACAGTCGCAAAGCGGGCGTGGGGTCGATATCGACCCCAGTCGTGACTTGCCGTTTGAGTTTCGTCACGGTAAGCTAATTTTATTTTTTTGCTAGAATCAATATATATCATGTATTATTACGTAATCTGAGCATAAATAGTCATAAATATTATTTAAGACGAAATATCACACAATTTAGTCGGTAAAAATCCCGTTGCCTATAGAAGATTGACATTTCGCAGAAAATGGCTGGGCGATATAATGTTTCATTTTTTTCATATTTTTTACTATTTTGTATCAAATAAAAATGAAATAATACTTAAAATACAATTTTTTATGGTTTTTTCATCGACTTTTTCCGTATTTCAACTTTGCGAATTTCTTCATCTTTATAGTCCCAAATAAATATACTTTTTGAACAGAACATAGCGATGACAATTTTTTTCTAATAGTCTAATGTGTCCTCTTTAAAACCCCGTTTGAATTTTTAAAATCGGTTGATTACAAAAAAAGATACAAATTTTTGTTTAAAAAAAGAGGTTTTTGCTGATTTTCTGCGTTTTTCAGTCTTTAAATGGATTTTTCACTAACTAAACTTGAGTAAAATTAAATTTACCGTATACCATTCTCTTCGTTATTAAAAAACGAAGAAATTCATGTAGGTTTAAAGGCCCTTTATTTCTGTAGGACCGGTTTTACGATCAAATAAAGCGTGGGGTCGATATTGCCCCCAGTCATGGATTAGAAGGTCAAAAAAATGAGTCATGGATTCTAGGGTTAATTACATTCATCAAAAGTTACTGAAGAAAGTGTAATGAACAACAAAGGGTCGAAGACATAACTAATTTTGACACGTTCTTGGTGAATGAGACTTTAATCGAGGTAGATTTGAATAATATTCGCTACTTTAGGAAAATTGATTAATAATGCATTCATTTTTTCGCAAAATTGAATTCTTTCTCAATTCCAGAATAATTTTACAGTATCACCTTTTGAAAATTATTTATAAATCATATACGCTCTGAGTGCACGTACACGGAGAAAATTTTATAGTAAATATTACTATGGTGTTGCACTAGCTGCGGACCATCGAGGAATTTCAAGTTAAAATACTATAATTATTGTTTTAAAAACGATTAAATAACGTAATTTTTACCATAAACATAATAATTTAACTTAAAATTCCTCGATGGTCCGCAGCTAGTGCGACACCATAGTAATATTTACTATAAAATTTTCTCCGTGTATGAGATGAGTAAAATAAGATATATCCAATTAATTTTTTCTTTATTCTTAATTGCCACATGATAATAAACCGAATAAAGTTATAGATATTTTTTAGAAATTAGCGCTTTCATATTTTAAATAATTCAAAAATGTTCATAAATAGTGAAATAAAATTTCTCATTTCTTTCAAACTTTCAAAATTAGATAAACACAAAAACGTATAATACTTTCTGAACGTTGTCTCGAAATTTCACGAGCTACAAACATCCTTTCAGGATATATTCAGTGGAAAGAATATGAAATAGTTTTATCGCATTTTATATTTTAATGGTATAAATTAGATCTTTTTTTATCCATGATCAGCCGATCTCAAGTCTTAAACGCGCGCGACGAGAAGCTCGCGGGTCCTATATTCGAGACATGCTTTCGGCGAGCGAGCGGACTCACGTATTCGCGTCACGATGAAAACCCGGCGTCGTCGTGCCCCACGACTCGCCCCGTTTTTCTTTTCTCCTTTTTTTTTCGCTTCCACCCCCGTAATCAGGCAGCTCGCGAAAGAAATTCGCATTCATAACTCAAACCGGTTCTCGGTCCCTCTCCGCCATCCCGTTGGTCCCTCCTTCTTCAGACGACACGTGCGCGTCAGCAAATTGTTATCCCTTCGTGTACACAAGGTTGATTGAACCGCCGCGCCGCCGATCCTCTCGCGATCCCTCCCGGTGTTGTACGTGCTGCGTTTCGATCCGAAACTTCGCACGGACGCGGCTGGAATCTAAGTATGACAGCGTAAACCATCGTAGCCATGAAAAAGATGGATGAATTCGATGACGATCGATTCCTCTCGATAAGGCTGCTCGTTGAATAATAATAAAGTATTCGTACATTAAATTAGCCAAAATATTGAAGAGATGCGTGTGCCGAGCCAATGGAGAAGAGATAAAGAAGATTTAATCTTCTTTGAAATATGCACCTATACTTACGCGCGAACGACGCGCGAGTGCGATCTCGGAGGGCTTGCGGAGAGATGAAGCGTTTTCTAAACAATCGAATCCCGGAATTTTCTCGACCGCGCAACGGGATGGACCACCTGCGACGAGGCGTAGGTGAGAAGCTGTACGAGAGAGAATCTGTAGGAGAGAGATCATCGAGCATGGAGGACCTCGTAAAACGACACGACGACGGGGCGAACGGTGCTGTAAAGTCTGGATGTAGCGCGCGCGTAATGTGGTGTCGGGTCGTGAAGCCTGCCGAGATAAAGCGCTCGTAAAAGACGGACGGCCGTAGCGCTCTGGTCTAGTTTAAATGCCGCGTATATATACGTATGTATACACACTTGGGGCTATAATGCCGCGTATCCTTAGAGATGGTCCATCTCAAAGCCACTCCGTGAACGCGCCACGGCTCGTAACATTAATGAGATCCGTTTGCCGCGGCGGCAGCTTGCACCCCGCCGATTTATCTGGTTCCATCGAAATCATCTATTTTAAGCTGGGGAATGTCTCTAACTCGCGATTATACTTTTTTTTGGTATCATGGCGCGGCATTACTGCTTATCTGAACTAATCTAAACTAATAAACAGCAGGTTAATTTAAACTAATTAGCATTTCTAATTAATTCTCGTGCCGAGGCATTCCATAAATAAATATTTTTTTAAGACAATTCATTATAACATCAATGATACTGTTTGGAGATGAAACAGAAAACAGTTATAAACATCAAATTTATCTTACGTGATGTTTTTACTGAGATGAGTAGGAAATGTAACGATAAAATTAACATTAAAATATAAGACAAAAATATAAAAATAACAATTTATGTTCAACCATTGTCTAATATGCTAACCATATTAAAAAGTTTTTTACAATAACGATTTGTAAGGCAAATACATTGCACGAATGTGTTTTTACTATCAAACGTTTTTTAGTACTTTTCGACGACTGATAAGTTTAACAACAAACTTTTAGTTTGGAGATTTTAGAATCGTAACAGCTACGTTTAGCTCTGCGTTAACATGCAGTGAATCGGGACAATGCAAATCCGTGAAAAAAGATTACGACACCACGATCACCGTTGACTGCGAAAAAGAAGATATTTCGCGAAAGTTTCGTGTCTGCTATCTTCGGTAAAACAAAGGCAACTCGCAAATCCTTGCGAACCGTCTGGCGGGATAAACTGCTCGAGAAGTATTTCGAACTGTTCACCCTCGAACGAAACCTATCTAAAACTTGTAGTATAAGACACGCGAATTTGCCACGAATTTTCTGTTTTTGCATGCGTTCTCGAGGGCACGGTGTACTTTAAAACTAAACTTCGACTTTTCTCTCTGTTTTGTGGGACAAATTCAAAATAGAACGAGTCCGAGAGAGTTTTATAAATTCGCCATAATTAGGTAATGATTTAATGTCTTGGGCGCAAAAGAATTGTGATTTGGATTACTATTAAAAATTTCAAATCTTATAATAGTTATGTTTCTATACAAAAAAATCTCTAAATGGCATAATGTATTGTACTATTTATAATTTGGCCAGTTGGGTCGAACAAAAACGACTGTTGTTATTATACTATTGTAGAATAAATAATACAAATTAAAAGAATTATAATTAATAATTGTTAAATATGACAGTAGATAGATTGTTATCAAGCTAATATGTGCGTGTATGAGCTCTAAAGTTAATTCTTAAAAGATAACTTCTTTTTGGATTTCTGTAGACCTTCATTCGCCATCCCTGTCGACCTTACTAACGAAGCACCTTCTTCTAATTTTAGGTCCACCCTCGTCGAGGTTTTCTTTACACGAAGATGTAAATACTCGAACAATCGTCCCGTACGGTGGCCGTCGAGTTAGGTGCATGTGCTACATAAAGTAAGTCCTTCTGTTTGCTCCAACTCACACAAAACTTTGGATTTACTGGAGACATTGCCGTCGCCCACCAGAGGGGCTGATGGATGTCTGTAGTGGTCAGCTGGAGAGTCCTCGAGTTCTCGTAGCGGCTCGTTTCCCGTTGGACATGCGTTTTAAAAAGCCACGTCAAGATTGAAGTGGCGCCGTGTCTCCCTTCGTTCCCCCGGCACTTTCCTTCCTTCGCGGAGATCCGGGATTCGTGAATATTTCATACGACCGCGACAAGATTGTTATCCGAACAAACCACTTGGAGAGATCTCACTTCTTTTTGAGCCGACTCGAAGACTTTCCATCTTCGAAATCAACTTTATTTTTACCTTCATGAATTCGTACATGACGAGTGCTCGTTTTTATAGCGGACATTACCTCGCAACATATGATAATAATATATATATATATAACAAATAATAAAATAAATCACGACTCGTCATTTTTAAAGAATAAATGGTACAGATGCCCATCCACGGTGAGAATGTTAAAGTGTTAAACTTTCTCCGTGTAAGCTTTCGCACACAGTGTTCCATTATCAGTCCCATCGAAGAGTCCCAGCTCGAGAGAGCAAGGATAATTCAGTGTCGTATCGCGCATACCTACTCTCGTCCTCCGCATTCTCTCTCACTATTAGAGCGTCGTCGTCGTCGTCGTCGTCGCGTCGTCCCTCCCCTTCCAGCTTTTCGAGTGTCCTCCGCTGTCGAGAGAGCGCGCGCGCGCGCACTCCGCAGATGACCCCCGCGAGATACACACATACCTGGGTGGACCCCGGGGGAACAGGTTCTCCGGTTCGCTCTTCGGCGTACCTACGTAAACGGGACACGGTGCGTGAAACGTGCGCGCATATGTGAGAGATGCCCACCTGTGGCCGCGCGGAGATGTGTATAGAGAACGACGACGACGACGACGACGACGACGCCCAGAGCCCAGGTCGGACTTATGTAAACAGGCTTGCGTGAGGAGAACCCCGCTGGCTGCCGCGTATGGCCGCGCGATTCCGACACATTATATACGCTCGGCGCTTTCCGCACGCTCGCACGCATGGCACATGCACGCGCGAGCGAGCGTGTATCTCCCGTCTCGTTCGTATACGCGCACCATTGTACGCGTTATACAGGACGCGAAGACCGGCGAAGATACCACTCCTCGTTACGTCCTAAATGCAGGACTGCAGTGTATAATGAGTCTTTTACGTGCGGCACTGCAAAGTGGCGAAGTAATATCTCGGCTGAGCTTCATAATTTTTCCACGAATTTAAAGACACGTTTCATATATTATTCAACATTCGTGAACAACTGCTTCTTTTTCTGTAATTATAATCATGATTGTAACTCACATATCATACGAAAGTGATACCAGTTTATTTAGTTAAACAAGATAGATAGCGAGAAAACATTAATTAAGATTTTACTAGAGTTTACATTGTATAAATACTTCGTGGAATAGATTAAAAAAAAGATATGTAATACCCGGAATGCTATTTAAATGCCATCATTTATATAGCTGCAACTCAATATTCATGACAAAAGATATAATATATTTTACGAGAATAAGTTATCAAGCATCAGAATTTTATATAAATATTTGAATATTGCATACAAATATGTTTTATATATTAGAAAACTCATAATTGTTTACGTTGAACACGATCGTTTTCGCAGGATATCCAGTTATATATCGTGCGATATTACCATTTTTAATTCAAATATTTATTGAACGTATCGTATGCAAAGGCTTATTAGTGTCACGTGATATCGATTAATGCCGCCGGAATAGCGAGATTTCATTTCATTCGATATACCGGCAAATTGCATTAGCGAACTTTGATAACGAACACTCGCGGGGACTCGAAGACTCTCCAAATTAACGATAGATTTCCCTCATTGTGTTCACATACATCTCATTGTGCGAGCACGTGCGCGCGAATTCACAGTTAGGATTTGCACATATTCTATAGTCCGCTTTAATCTGCGTTTCCGACCGACTTGATAGCGCAAGCGAGCACTGAAGCATGAGAATGCGTGCTCGTGCAAAGTTGCCCCGAAGCGAGCTCTGTTTGTGATAACTCTTGCCAGATACCGGACGGAGCTCTCCCCCGCCCCCCCTTCGACCAGTTCTCCCGCTACAAGAGATGCATTTGAAATAACGCGGTCGCGGCGATGCGTTTTCGCAGGTGGAGAACGCGATTTTCCCGTGAAATGGAGAGCTCGTTTTATTCCGGCCATAAAATCCTCGTAAACCCCATTTCTCGCGCGGAGACGTTCAATTAGTACGCTCGATTAAGAACGGTCACAATGATCGTTACGATTCATTCAAAGCCGCTTGTAACGTGGTTGAAATGTAGAAATCGGGTAATGCTTGCAATTTATCGTAATAAATCCCGTTTCAATCGTGTTCCTTATTGACAAAATTAAAAAAGTTTATTTTTACGATATACCATGATTAACTTATCGCGTTCGATTGCCTGTCGGGATTTTGACGAGGATTTATTCCGGAAATTAACAGACGACGTCTCCTCTCGCGGATTAGCTTAATCGCGAGAGATTGGCGGGCCCGCAATTATGCACACGCGAATAAATTTCTGAGTGATTTCGCGATGCGCGAAGTTGGATGACGATGAGGAGAGCGGAATGATGCAAGAGGGATATATAAGACGGCTTGCGCCTAAGGCTGTCGTTTATGCTTGACATTTATCGGGAACGACATTTCTATCCGATATTCTTTCACGCCGCGTTGCTTAGGCCCCTTGTTACTCAAAGACTGTGCCGTGCACAAATTGGCGATCTCGAGATAACGCGGTCGTTAACTGCTATATTGCACAAACGCTCGCTCGTGAGATAGGTAACGACGGGGAGTGAACAACGTATAAAAACCGCGAAAACATCAGGAAGATCCGTGCACACCCCTTTTCCTACGTTTCTTTTTCCACCGGACTTCCCTTCGTTCGCTGTCATCATTAACCTTCCCTTATCGCAACTTCGAAGCGAGGTATCAGTTGAACGTTTTTACAAACATTTCCGATTCTCGTATGGAATTAAAGTTCAATGGTCACGGTAACGTAAATTATAGTTTCGCGAGTATCGTCAATATTTTTTTTCTTCAATATCTTTTTTTTAATTTCTTTGCATAATCCATTACAGAAATTTAATACTGTAAGTGATTATTTGGTTAGTGATTAATTACTTATTTTGAGTATTAAAAGCATTAGAAACAGTGCCATGCTTACTCAAAATAAATAATTAATCACTAGCCAAATAATCACTTATATTATTAAATTTCTGTAAGGGATTCCTTTCTATATATGATTCTATATAATTCTCATTAAAAGTATGCATTTTTTAAATTTTAGTAATGATTTTATCCGATTATAAATATTTTACCAATGGGGAGAGTGCTAAAAAGCATAATATTTTAATTTTAACCTTTTCGATGTTTCGTGCGAGTGTTTAGCACCGTTCAACAAACATCATTTATTATATGCTATGAGCTCGTGAGACCTTATGCAAATGATACCATATATCTAGGTTTTATTCAATTATGTTCCAGCGTAGCGTAACTAATTCTACATTTATTATACAAATACGACATTTTCATGGATTAACACTAAAATGCGTGCGAACAGCGCATACAGCTACGAATGTATGAAACGGTTGATTTCAGATTAGCATAATATTAGCAAGATGATTATTATAGAATTACACGGAGGCGCGATTCTATTTCGAGGATAAATATTAAATATAGGCATAGATACGGCCTCTGCGTGAACCGTCCGATTACTCGTTCCGGTTTCGCTCTCGACGCGGACATTCGATGAGCTCCGCAGCGGAAAAGGCCAATGCCTGGACGGGGTGCCCGAGAAAGGTTGCGGATGCCGATTAGTATAATAATATTCGTCTGGCGCGCGCGAGAAAGTGAGTCATCGCGAACGAGCGTCAAATTAAGGCCAGCGCTCGCGAGAGAGCACGCGTCGGGAATGTCGGGATGCAATCGAACAATTGCAAGCTCGATGCGCGGTCTCCGTTCCTCTGGTTCAATGGCCTTAAAGGTTCCCTCGTGTGCAACGCGACCCTCGTGTCGCTCCTTTCTTTCCTACGTGCCACCCAGATCACCACGTTTTCGTAAATCGAAAGCAATGGATCGATTAGGAATGTTTTCTTCAATTGCCCATCGGGAGAACAGTGTTCTCTGATCGAATATTGTCGATGCAATAAATGCGTCGTACCTAATAACTCTAGTAGGATCAAAAAGGGATTGCAAAATTATTTATCAATTCTGCCGAAACAATTCGGTCGCAAGGATAAAGTAACATACGTAATAATATAAGTCATTGGTTTTTAAAGAATAATTGTCGTACATCATGAAAGTTAGTTTACAACCAAATATAATTAAAAAAATTTTTTTTAAATACTTCAAATCGTACAAAAACATTCCGTATATTTCTAATTATTTCTAATTAGATGGTTAGTCATTTTTTAAATATCAATAAAATGCAATTAAATGTTTGTGCCATTTAATTTCGCAGTGATAAACAGTTCTTGTGAAACTGTCGTGCGTATCTATAAATATAGCGGAGTGTTGTCCCGACACGTACATGTCTGTATCGTAAAAAATGGGAAATCTCGACAGAAAACGTCGTGATTCGCGGTGCCTCCGGCGTCAGAATATACGAATTTACCACGGTCGATCACACGACGTAACTTTCCGTTTTTCGCCGCGCTGCCGTTCTCGTTACGTGCCGATATTTCGCAGATAACACGACCGCCCGTCTGCACGGCCGATATTGCGGGGGGGCGGTGCGCGGCCAAGTTGCCATGGAAAAATTATTCCGACCCTGTTCCCGGCAAAATCGAGTTGCAGAACGCGTCCTCGGCGCGAGTTGTGAGCTCTCGTAACGCGCGTCAGCCCGACGACGCGACGCGACGAACGGGTGGGGCGGAAAGACCGCGCGGGAAAAGTTGCGTCGCGGCGCGGAATCACAAATTCGATTCTCGCAACGGGGTAGCGCCATGCCGACGTACGGTTAGCTACGTGCGGCGGTTGAAATTCTAGAGACGAGCAGGGAAATCACGTAGGAGGCAGACCGGATAAAAGGTGGGCGAACGCCGCGCGCCGGGAACCCCGCCGCGCGATACGTCGCGGTAATTGGTCCCGAGAATACTCTCGTCTGGTTTCTCTTCTATTTCTTGGCCCGCTCTCCCTTCTCGCGCGTGAAAAGTTATCCTGAGGAACGCGTCGAGGATGTCATTATACGGACATTCTAGATTGAGTCTGGCCAACGTGTCATTTTCAAGTGCAAATCGTTCGGAATTTAATCAATCCTAGCAGATTCACGTACTGTTATAGATACACGATGTGTCGAATGAAATGTGAATTCCGAATTAATCATTATACAATTGTCGCAATTGTATTTTTTTAATTTCATACTAAATCGCAACTGCCATGTCTAGAGATCCAGTATTAATAAAATATTTGCTCGTAAAATTTATAAAAATAGAAAGAATTTTATTCTATTTGATATATTGAAAATATACGTGGTAACATGAATGAATGAAAATAATGAATGTATAATCTTCTCGATTCCGTTAAGATTAAGGCTAGGATATTGTCTTTTGAATTGCGAAAACTCATGTGTAATAAATTAAACTGTGAATAATTGTGTGAGAAATGATTGGCCTCTCGACGTTTTCGTTAAGATAAAGTCGAAATGCGTGTTAGAGAGTCTTCGTAGATAAAAAAAACGCGTGGGCATTCCCAGATACCCTGCGCATTGCCCGCAGATTGATGAGCGTAGCGTACATCTGCATAAAAGCTGCTGTCCTACCAACTAAGCGTCATGGTGTTTTTCTGGGAAGAATATTGGCCCCGGCAGTTTAGAAACTTAGGTCTTAGATTACTGTTTTGCAATTCCGATAGCGAGGAACGAGCGAGATTATTAATGATTATGGTTTTGCGTCTAAATAGCTCGGCGCGCTCCGTGTAATTTGTGTTCAGAGCTATTGCACTTTCTCGAAGTTTAGTCACCAAATTTAATATATAGCCTGTAGGTATCACAATTCGCCTATACATGGTATAACGGAAACAGGCAATACTTTAATGTCATGTAGGCTTCTTTTAACTTCTTAATTAAATATTGGAGAAAAAATTTTGGTAATTTTAATATTTCTTATGAATTTTGCGGACGAGACGCATAGAGACAGTAACCGTAAACATGAAATTAAGTATCGTAAAATAAATATTTACGGAACAGTGTCATTTATCTGCATTTTAAATATGCTATGATAATTACGAAATAGATAGGACACTGTGTAGCATCTTTTTAGAAGTTGGACTTCGTTATCACTTGTAACATGTGTCGCGAAAGTATTAGTATTTATTCTTTAATATATTCTATTTTTCTTATTTTGTAAATATTAAATCTTTAAACAACAATGTAAATTAATCATGGGAGCGTAAGGAGAACTTTAATCTTTACGAACACGACGGAGAGATATTCTCGTTGAAATGACAAATATTAACAGAGTTTTCCAATACTTCAATTTACAAATTCAACAAATTGTAATGAGTTGATATTTGTCTCCGTTTACTTTTCGCTTCATTTTGATAAAATCTTTGAGCCAGGGCATGTTTTACTCAAACAAAATCTATTTGCTTGGGACGCTTAAGAAATACTTGGGTTTTTGAAAAATCCCAATTTTCCAGACGACCTGCCGTTTTATGACAGAAATTTCGAATAATTGTCGGCGTTGTTGACACTAAGACAATAAACAAGCCTCTTTTTCAAGAGATAAGATTAGATAGAAAAGCTAGTCAGCCAGTAAGGAACAAAATACGCGTGGAATTTTTTTTAACAATTTAGCTTCGTTAGTTATCGGTGTCTGCGAATCGCTCCGATCCTGATCGCGGCGCTCGGTATCGGTCCCGGGGCGAAGGCGAAACACGTATTCTCCATTCGATTCGAGATATATCGGTCGTAAGTACCTCCGCAGGCGAGCGATTGACGCGTTCGTCCCTAGGGAGGAGGAAGGACGAAGCCGTCGCGCCGAAGGCCAGGAAATCTCTCGTCGAGATTATCGCGCTCGAGGACTGTCGATCTTTTCCCCCCTTTTGTTTTCTACCCGCCTTGTTCGCGACGCCAGCGGATATTCAATTTCAGAAATGATTCTGGACTGTCTTTTCGCTGCAACATTGTTGCGCGTTGCGGTAAAACCAATTTGTGCGGTGCGTTTTATCGAGCGCCTCTCGATAAATCTCGGATAACGGGTGACGGCTCTCGAACATGTTCGGCAATTAGAGTTGTCGGCATTGCCGATGTCGATGATAATTGGCGATACGTGTTGGAGGGTTAATCTTCCAGGCATTGAATAATACGCAAGCTTCCTGTCGCGTAGATACATCAGTGCCACTTTACATATAGCTGATTCGTTACGTTACGTTATTTTTTTTAAATAAGATTTCTGGGTCGTACACCGTAAATATATACGACTTCAGAGATTCGCTCTTAACTCCAAATTCACACCTCATTTATAACTTGCTAAAAGCACACTTGTACCGCTGTAGAGAGATATATGTGTAAGTCAAAAGGCACTTAAGTGATCTTTACATTTTAGAAAGTATTCAGACTGCCCTTTTTAGAGCTGATTATGATTTACGATGATGACACGTTTTGGAAAAAGCAAACTTGACTTTCTCCTCGTGCATGAAGGATGACAAATAGATACGTATGTACATCGCTGTTTCGTACATCGCTCTCTGTTGTTTTTCATAGAGTTTCACCACTCCAAGAGCTCAGAAGAGTACTCACGAGTATATTGCTTGACAAATGCAACATCTCGAGCGATTAATTGTCAAGTGTTCCGAATGATACAAATCGAGTACGCACAAGTGTCATTTGCATTGCTTCCGGCTCGTCTTCGAGTGGAAAGCGATATATTGTCATGCCTCGTTTGCTTCGTCTGCAATTACACTTCCTCCCGCGTTCATATACCGCGTATACATATATATATATATCGGGCGTATCCTTTCGCCACGTACAATCAATTAATCTCGCATGTCGCTGACTGTTCTTGCACCGCGGGGACATTTCAATTTCTTGTAGCAGCGTCCGCGGCACTTCCGCGTGAATGAAGATATCGCGTTTTGTCGGAACGCTTTAATTCGATGGGGATTCTCGATGGCCGGGGGAGTTCTGGCCGTCGCGTAAGAAGGGGATTTTGGACGGAGGCTCTCCTTTGGAATGCTAATTACTTCATTTCTCATCGCTCGCGTCGTCTTGCTTCGTTACTCATTAAGTGATGATCGATCGTCCCGCCGCTGTCGAGCATCCGCGCGAAACAGACGACGTAAACACCCCTCTCGAAAACGTCCCGCGCTAAACTAGCATTATCGCGCGTCTACCGTGAATCGTTATGAATTATCACCGATCATCGTGCCGAAGGAATTGGGACGCGGAACGGGGGGATCGCGTTGTGCTTTTTTACTACGGCATGTCTTCCCGTGAAATTTATGACTGCAGGTTTAGCGCCGGCGATTTAACACCTGATATTTTTATTCAGCCGTACGCATTTCTAAGATTGGCCAGGCATTTAACATTGGAACAATACACATAAGAAATAATTATTGTATGTTAAAGTTTTAGCAACACCGATCTCTTAAGCGGTACAACGTACTTTTACGAGATCTTATCTATTTTTTCTGCTTCCTATAATTTCTTCTTTCGGTCAAAACATTTTTAAATTTTTTAAATTCATTGGTTTAATTATGTGTTATTTATTTTATATGACGACATATTTCGACAAACTTTGCATCTTTCTAAAATCAAAGCTAAAAGAAAATAATGAATTATTTAAATTACGATCAACTTGTAATTCTAATTACAATTCTTAGTTGCATTAATTTGAATAACAAAAAAGTTGCGATTGCTTTCTTTTTTATAAATCATAACGTTAAAAAAACGACGAAATAAATTTTTTGTATATACGAGAGAAATTGAAAATAATCTTGCCTCATAACTTTTCGAAAAACAGATTATCGCAGCCGGTTGGAAGCGTTCTCAATGAGCCAGCAGGTTTCGGTGGTTCATTAGTCTCGCGAGAAGCAAAAAGCGGCGCCTAATCTCTCGCGTCCGGCGCAATTTTGCACCATGTCGCTAATTAACCCGTGAACGCGACGACAAACTGCGCCCCGAGTGGATTCTCACGGCGACGATAAGGATTCATAAATTATCGCGGCGGCCCATTACCTCTCCGGCCGGCGCGTCCCGGACGGCCGATTAATAATCGAATTTATTGGAAGCTGCCAATTGATATATCGGATTAGCCTCTCATTTGTCCACGTTTACGAGCGAATTCGCTCGTATAATAGCGGGCTTTATGAATGGCCGGCCAGCAGGTGGTACCCCGAGGGACAGCCGCACCCACACGAAATCACCGGTGCATTTTTTCTCTTTCCCTCTTCTTTTCTTTTTTCTTCTCCCCGGCACGAGGCGCGAATCGATGTCCGTGTTAATTGCACTATCACAACGACGTGTGACGCGACGCCTTGGAATGTCTCGCTTTAATCTCGTTGTCGTTAGAGTTACGAGCTGAGAGCATCTGGATATCGTCACACATTCTCCTTTCTTCACACAAAACACAGGCGAGACATAGACGCGAGCCTATATGTCGTAAACGTTCCCGAGCGGAATATATCGAGCAATTTTTAAACGTAATCAAGCCTGACGTTTCCGCTTATGCTCAAAAAATTTTTGATTTATTGGAGTTTCGCGATTTAAACTCCCGCGTCGCAATCTCGATGATGTATGGAGTACTTTCGGAAATGGGATTAGTTCGAATTCTAATGCTGTAAACAATGCATTTTGACTGAAAACATTTATTTTTTTCTTCTCTCCCATTTATTTTGTAATTTTATCTTTTTAACGTTAAAATATATAAAATTGTATTTGATATATTAAATTTGTTATTTTAGTTTGAAACGTTTTGTATTACTTTCTTCGTAAATAGTAATTGTCGCCAAATTAAATTTTTATTAAGGAGCAATAATAATATTCGTCATTCGGCGTTATTTCATCATTATTTTATAAAAAAAATTAATTTTTTCCTGGATGGATTTTGGGTAGATATTACTTTTTTTGATGTGGAAAAAACGAATAAATTTTCCTGTTATAATCATATAGTATGTATTAATACTCTCAGTGAACTTAATTTACTTCTTGAAAGTTGCAACGGTATAGTTCAAGTTTTAGTTTGCACTCCGCTGAAATCGTAATACTCTGGGAATTATGTGATAACCGTTGTGATAACAGTTTCAACACTGCATTAAAAGTAGTCGGCTTTCTCCTGTGGATACGCCATCAACTTCCGGGAATAAAAATTAAAAAGAATGGATGGACATACAAACACTGTGCAATCGTATTCGCTGAATCGGGAGTATAAAGCTCAGCATTTTGCATTTTGTTATTTCATTGTGACATCGTACTAGCGCGGTAATAAAATGATCTGCAATTCCGCAAAATATCATAAATTAATCCTCTATGAAGAAAAAAATCGGATATATACATACATCTGAGTTTTTAATCACATGTGATTAGATGATTAGAATCTTGCAAGATTCTAATTTATATTATGAAATAATTATAAAACTTTAAATATTTCTTTTTTTTTATGGCTTTTCTAGACTCGAACGAAGTTTCGAAGTTGGTATTTTGTATTACACTCATTTTTTAATTTTATATTCGATGTATGACATTTAAAAAACATTTGATGAGACTGATAGTCTGGCAAAAAACTTCAAGTATGCTTTTACATATTGCAGAAAGGTGAAAACGATTAATTACGTTATTTCGCGTAAAAGCACTGCGTAAAAAATTATGCATGTTTACGCAGGTACATAGAATAACAGGGGAATATCATCAGGCGCTTGCTCCATTTTCCTCGAACGGCGTTTCATGCCGCGAATTTATAGTGAATGAAAGATGAAGAACCGGGGTGCAGGCGCATATGCATCGCGTATTCGCGCCCGGGAACGTGTCGACATTAAATCAGCGTTGAAATCTAAACACATCGCAACATGCCGCCGCGATCTGCACGCGTCGTTTAAATCTCCTTGACGCATCCCACGTTACGGCGCCTGCCTGCAGAGACACGTCGGGCTAGCCGTAGTCTGGCACGAATACCTACACGTGGAAGAAAAGTATACGCGCAGCATCGTGCAAACAAATAGTAACGGAAATATTTATCGCTCGCTCCGTCCCGCTTGTGTCCTTCGGTATCCCCGAGAGAATCCAACCGACGGAAGAGTCTCTTCTCATCGATCATATTTAATTGAAACCCAACACCTCGTCTCCGAGTGCCCCTCTATAAATCTAGATTCACCGCCGACTGTTTTCACGAGGAGTCGTTTTTCGGTAAGATGCGATGCTGTGAGAAAAGAGAGAAAGAAAAGATAGCTCGAGAGAAGGCCGGAAATGGATTGCTGTCTGTGAATTTCTGAAACAATCCCGTTAATAGAAACAACACATTTCATTCATTGCGCCGTTAATCACCCGCGAAATAATGAATATTAAATAATGGAATTTGATTCATATAAATAAGACTGATAAAAATGAATATTTTCGCAAAAATTTGTTTCTTTAAGTATTATAGTATCTTGGATCATAGAAAAGGTAAAATGTTTGCTCAATCAATCAATCGCGAGTAGTCAATTGGCAGGGAATAATTATCAGTGATAATAATCATAATATTTCCACTACGTTCGACAACACAATTTGGTCCCCTTCGTGTCATAAATCTTATTGCATTCTAAACGGCGGCGGTAGACAGACATTCATCGAGGTTGAACAAATTGAGCCTTTCGGAGCCTTGGTTACGCGCCAAATACGTCGTGATCGTTCATGCCGTTGCCAACCCGCCAATTACATCAAGAGCTGGTCGATTTCTTTCGTTGCATAAAGAAGGAGAAAGAAAGACAGAGAGAGAAAGCCGGATCGGTGCCAATTATTTGTAATCGGTCGATCTTCCCGCTATCGATCCGCGCTTTCTCGTGGATGCATTCTCGAATGATGGATACCGCACCAACCAAAGTACTTGGGCTTAGCCGACTGTGTCATTAACTCTCGAGACGGTGCTGCTCGTCTGCGATACTCGGGGATCGACCGGCTGAAGAGGTCTTCTCCGCGGTCCTTCGTCAGCGCGCTTCAAACATAGGTAAATGCGCGAGATTACGACGCCAGAAGCGAATCGCTCGTATCGAGTAGCGTAAATTTGCATCGAGAAAGTCAGCCGAGACGGCCAAGTCTACTCCTTCGCTATTCTAGTCCTTCTTAAGTGTCTAGCGTTCAAATTATAGATGTTTTTTCTCTTTTCGACGTATAGAAACTGTCATCATTAAATATTGAAAAACGGACGTTATAAAAAAAACTTTAGAGACATGAAACATTTGATATAAACGTTTAATCTCTCTTCTACGATAATGTTTAAAACATTTAAATTATATACTGTATATATCCATCTTCCGAACTTTGTTTTCATGCAAAGTTATGTAGGTACTTTTTGATGCAGGAACGAAACATAAATACTTTATGTCTCTTTCAACAAGTTAGTTTTTCAATTAATTTTTTGTAAAGTAAAAAAACAGCTTTGTCAAACTGTGCAAAATTTCACATAGAAAAAAAAAGATTCAATCGCGCGGAACGAACAGTACACAGAAATCGCTAATCTATTCGACAACTCGATACTCGACCGAGTAATCGTCGACTTTCCGGACATCGTAGCGCTTTGCCACGCGACACCACAGACATCGCGGCGAGCTCGGCTATCAGGTTTCGCCCCATTACACCTCCCATGTATTTATTACGGGTTCTCCCTTCTGTCGTCCCGCAGCAGCAGGCCCCCATCCCGTGTACCTCCTCGACTCGTCCAGGTCCCTTTTCACTCGTCAACGTCTCGTGTTCCAGCCACTCTACGCACGGCCAATCAGAACTACGAGCGATGACGTCTCCATTCATGGGGACCGAGACCCCGTTTCACGTCGCTTTTTCTCGAATTCCTTCCTTTTTTTTTCGTCTCGCCCACTTGTACCCCGCGCTAATTGATCCTAAGTAGGTTTTTTGGAGGGAAACCGTAGCCTCCTTCTCTCACTCGTGGCTCTTTCGAGGGTCGTAACTAGTTCAGCCTAGTCGCGTTCGAGTTGAAGAGAAGACTGAGATTGCTGTAGAAGAATGAGAAGAAGAACGACGAACTATACGCGAGTGCATATACTGGATATATCTGTTTCAAAGCGCGTTAAACCTTATGAGCTTCAAGGCGAAACATTATAGATAAATTCAAAGCGTGTGATAACAAATTCAGTGACTGTGAGAGTTTTAGTCTCCAGTAACAGACGCATTTGTAGCGACTTTCAGTTAAGACTCGCACTAAATATCTGTGTTGTGAGCGACTTCGCGACGTAGTATTTACAACACTTAACAAAAGGCAGCACCCGATTCCACGAAGCAACCGGCTCTTAAAACCGAGACGCATTCGCACTGAAAGTATCGGACGTTTAAGCGCTCGTAAATTGAGAGTAGCGCAGTAAACCCATTAAAAGGTTAACGCAGCGGCGGGTGCGTTTGCATTTGCATCGCCTTAATTGTTTCTAAATTAAAACAACGTCTCGCGGCCGATTGATGTGTGTAGCGCGCTCGCTGGCTTTACAGCGCCGTTTGCATCACCGATGTTGCATTCGGTCGCACGAATTATCGCGCGACTCGCTCCCGTCGCGATAACTCAGCCGTGCTGGCTCGGCGACAAACGTCGGGAAAGAAAGTCTCTTTTTTTTTTCGATTTCTTTCTTTCCGGAAATGATTTAAAACTCTCGCGTACGCGCGAAAAAGCGCATACGAGAAAAGAGAGAGAGAAACTGCAGGACACACGGTTTTGTAGCCGACGGCGGCGGCGCAGCGGCGTCAAGAAACGAGCCCACGGTCTCGGACGTTCGCGTGGTGGCGAGCTATCAATTTAATCGTCCACTGATGAATGGACAGATCGGTTTTCTTAAAGTGCCCATCTTTTTTTCCTTCTCTCTCTGTCTCTCTTTCTTCCTCGCAGCCACCGTTTGTCCTCCTTTCCCCATACTTCTCGCGCCTTCGTCTCCTTTCTATATCTCGCGATGTATGCGTTCGTTTTCCCCGTTAACTCCTTCGTTATCCTCCGTTCTCTCCGCCGTGTTCTCTTCGTCACCGTATCACCTCCGCGTTCGCATTCCTTTTTCTTCGTCTCCTACTTACTACATCACCGATTCGCTCCTCGCACCTTTCGCGCGTTCTCGCGTGCAGCTCTTTGTGTTTCTCTACATCTCTCTGCGCGTGTCTCTCCCTCGTTCTCCTTCCGTGCATTCGTATTCCTTTGTGTCCCTCTTCTCTTCCTCTCGAGAGTGAGGCGCGTATATCCTTCGGTCGTCGCAATGCTTTTCCCGGCAGTCATATATCCGTGTGCCGCGCCCTTAAATTATACGTGCAATTACGCGTACTTGGAACGCGGTAAGCACATCGGAGATGCAGACGGTAAGTGCATCAGCTGGCGAAGGCGCGAAAGCGGAGATCAAGATTGCCGGACACGACTGCGGCCGCCGGAGCGCGTTCGTCTTCTCTCTTCTTTTTTTCTTCTCCCCTCATCGTAGGTGCTAATGACGAAGCGAAGTGGCTGGTATCAGTAGCCGAAGTGCTCTCGACTCGGGCGCTGAATTGAGCCGCGCGCGGAGCATATCGCGTGGCAAGATTGGCTCGTGTCACGTAACGCGTTTCGAAACGCGTTGCGGCTGTCATGTTGATGCCACGCAACCGCGCCAGGCATCAGGTATAAAGTGCCTTCTTATAAGAGACGTGTATATCCACAAGAATGACGTTTTTATGTCGAAACTCTATCGCGTGAAACTTTGATCGTTAACGAATAAATTCTCATTTAGCGATAATAACGTATGTCGAGTTAAAAATACTTAACCTTTTAGTTAAGATGTAGTCCAGATATAATCTGGATGTTTTATAAAGTACTGAAAGCAGATACGGAAAAGCTAGTCAATGACTTACAGCGTAGCAAAAAATATATCGTAACGAATGGGGTCGTTGTAAAGAGGTGAATTCCACATTATTAATCTTATTGTCACCATTTGCATGACTGTGTCTGACGGCACGACTCCAACGATCATCGATGTCTGATTCGGGGAGATTAAATATGAATTCGTCGACCAGTTGCAAAGGTAATGAACGTTATAGAAACGATAAACACGAGCGACAAATAAAATCGGAATTACGATCGCGCGTTTGAACCGCAGAAATACATATACTGCGTCAAGTTCTGGTCGATTAATTTAATTAATCGCTCCGTCGCGACGAGCGGTCCCTATATAGCCGTGATTTCGAACGAGATAGAGCGATCACCGCGCGAGCGGACATCCATTCCGTTCTTGTTTCATATCAATTAATAATCTCTCGCACTTGTCGCGCGATATTTATGTAATGCGCTCGAATAAACACGTTCCCGCGGTCGCATTCTGAAATTTCTCGCGTGCGTGTGTTTTACGCGCGACGATAGGTGGTACAAGTGCTTGTCTTTCAAGGAGAAAATTCCGGTTTGCCGATTACGCCGATCACTGTTTTACCAATTGTGTCGACGTTTCCCTTTTAAGAGAGAAATCCCGACGACATTCGCGGGTTAACTTTAGAATGTGCGCCGACGCGACGCGATGTTACGCAAGCACATAATTCGCGCGAGATAAAAAGAAAAAAAAAGAAGGAAAGAGCGCGCTATTACCGTGGACTTTAAATCTCTTTATCCTCTCACGCGTAGGATTAATATCCCACCGTAACTCATCCTCTTAGCTGTAAGTCGAACAACAACGCGGGTAAACGTTATTGCACCATCGCGTGCATGGGAAGATTGCTACTTCATCGCAATCAAGGCGTCCAGAAACCTTCGAGGTGAAGTTTTTTGACAAGAGTGACTAACATAGTTATGATTCAATTTTTGAGATTGGAAAGTATCCTCATTTTGCTATTCATTAGATGATTAGATGATTAGATGCTTTTACCTCTTACTTAAGATATCTTACTTAACATATCTTAATCCATAAATTTAAACATATAATTTTACAAGTCAAAGTGTCTTGATGGATATATTTCTAACCTATCTCTATACTCTATAACGGAAGTTACCGAAGGAATGAAGCTTTCGAATCACGCTCTGACCTTACCGAGGCAAGTGCGAGAAACTGCTTACGAACTGAATCTAAGAGAATCAGCAAAACACAAATCGTGAAGATTCCATCAGACAAGAAAGAAAGAAAAAAAGAGAGAAAACGAGTACCTGCCGATACTCGTCTGTAGCTTGCGAGGCGCTCCTCGGACATAAAAGTATATCTCTTGCAACGGAGAGATGTGTGTGCGTTCTACGCTTATAAATTTCACCGCGTGCACCAACGTCGTCGCACGCACACGCATAAATCGCGCATAACCCTCGGGGTGCGTGCACCGCGCATAAACACGCGCTCGTACACATCCGTTTCGGAGCATAAGCGCACGAGCGTGCTTGTATCCGCGGAAGAGGGCCTAGAGAGAGAAAGAGAGAGAGCGAGAAGGAGGTGAAGGAGGAGAGAGCGAACGAAGACGAGGAAGGGAGAGAAGAGAGGAAGGAGGTTGACTGCGTGTTCAAACAAAGGTGAGTCTGCAACCTGCACCTCGGCTGCACATAATGCGCCTCTTAGCTCCTCGCGCTCCGTGCGCGCTTCGCTACCTTTCTCTCATTCCCTCCCTCCTCGTTCTCCGCGTAACCGCCTTCTATCGCCGCTCTCATGCTCTCTTCTCGACGCTGATTCTCTTCGTTTTGTCGATGTTATACACCGCGGAGGTTACATCTAAGCGGAATGTCTTGTTGCCAGGTGTATCAAGAGAGACCTCCCGTCTTTTCTCCCCGTTGCGCGTTGCTCTGTGTCTGTCTCTCCCTCGATTGCGCAACTCGCAGTTTGCTTTTGACGACGACATGCTTTTTGCGCGAAATTATCTCGCGTCTTTTTTTTCATTCGGGGCAGCGCGAGCGGTAATGCGAACGACACATCGTACGCATAGCGGTGCAAGTTGAAATGCATTTTCCATTAAGCTGACTAGGTCAAATGAAAAAGAATCAGGGATGAAAAGTACTCTTAAATAATTATTACAACTGTCAAGAGTGTGTTAAAGGAACCAATGTAATTACCTATTTTACTCTTAAAATACCATTAGATGTATAAGGATATAAACTAATGTTCGTATAACTTAATCTACTACTAATTTCATATATATTTCCAGCGAAAATAGACTTGTAGTTGATTGCCAGTGATTTATTAATTTATTAAAAAGAGAACATATTTTATAAATTTATTTCGTAAAACACAAGTGGTGTACAAGAAATTAATTTCTTTCGAAAATATCGCGAGAATAAATTATGTATAATAATGTTTATTTCTATAAGTGTCATAATTGAGTAGATTGCCGCGAAAAATCTAAAATCTCAAGTAGTTGATACTTGTTTAGAGAAATATTCGCAATTACTGTTTATTCCCGAAGTACATGTTTTTTTATCAAATATTTTTACGTGATATGTCTGAAAGTCGTAGATACGAAGTTGAAAGCTCGTCACCATCAGACGCGGGACCATGGAGGCCCTCCGCGTCGCGGTTACACGCTAATCGAACAGTAAATTCGAGGTTTATTCGTTTGCGCATTGGCGAGTACATTCGCATGCAAATGCGCACGGTAATAAATGAAAGGGTTGCGGGCGGGCGCGACGCTTCGGTTATATGTCGTAAAGCTCGTCGGTGATATTCGCGATAATTGCTAAGATTCTAACGGCGAGTAATAAAACGGAAGAGATGGAGAGAACGGGAGAGAGACGGAGAAAGGGAGAGAGGGGGATGGACGCATTGTTCTTTAATGGAATTACACACGTTGTGTCGATGCATGAAATTTATACGCGTAACTGATCAATTTATTAGTGCTTGTTCTGCTAAATTTAGCAGCAACTAAAATGATATATTCTAACTGAGTTAATCAGAAGAGATATTCATCAGAAAGAATATTTTTGGCGTTTAAAATAGGGAAAGTAAACATAGTAATTTTGTGAAAATTCTCGCAAATAAAGTCTAAAAAATAATACAACCGCATTAGCATGCTGAGAATGTTGTTATATTTATTACAATTAAAATTTTTCATTGTAATTAAAAATTGTGTTTATATTTTCAATATAATTAAAAATAAAATAAAAAATTTCCTATTTTTTATTTTTTCGAAAAGTGAAGTTAAAAATATGTCTGTCATCTCGCTCTCTTCTAATAACATATAAGGTACATATATGAAGAGAATATTATATATAAAAGCTTAAAATAATTAATAAATCTTTCAATCGGATGAACAATTTGACGGAATGGCGTGTCAGTGTCACGTGATATGAAATAAAAATGAAATAACGATATCGCGCGACATGCGATTTTATACAATTTACGATATCGACGACACGAACGTCCTTTCTTCGTTTCTCATTGTTCACTTCTTTTCCCGCAAAATCAGTTAGTTCCTGTCTCATTTACGCTCTTTTTCGCCACTGCCTCATTTTTCACGGATGTTTATCGAGTATCCTTTGGGAACGGTTTACTCGGACGTAGTTGAAGTTTCAGCACAGTAAGCTCTCTAAACGCTGATCTTTTCTGAAAATCTAAGACGAGCGACTCCCGCGAGGAAAGTTTACTCTAAGCATCTTATCCGAGTTCTAATTGGACGCGCGTTTCTCGTAAGCCTTAAGCGATTATGTCAGGTTATGCCTTTAGTACGAGACCTCCGAGATTGCTGACTCCATTTTCGAGCACGTTAATTGCTCTAATCTGATTAATCAAATCTGATAACGGCAAATCTTTTTGCTGGCAAAATTGTGTCTTCCCACGATCTCTAGTGAGATGTTCGTGTTCGTGTTTATTAAACTTTGTTGGTCAAAGAGTCAAGACAGCATAAATGAGAATAAAATCCAGTAATATCGGAATCGATTATTATTGATAACGATCTAATTGCATTATTCTTTAACAGTTATTTATTTGTTGCGAGTAGCTTATAGTTACAATCCATATTATTTAACTTATTGTCTTATTATTATTTTTATCACAGTCCTATAGTGTAACTACAAAAGAGTTAACACGAAAAAATGTCAATTTTAATATTTTATTATTTCTTTTAAATTAATATGCTTAAAATTAATCGGCTTTCAGTGAGCTTTTCTCTGTGCTTATAAAAGAAGAAAACCAGTACCTAAAAAAAAACCCTGCAATTTAAGAGATAATAAATTTCCGCGGAAAAGCCCATAATTGCCGAATTGTCTTTCTCGATGACGAAGGTAGCAGTCGCGTTGACGCTGTATTCGCCCCGGCTGTTAAGTATACGCGCAGCGGGACTTAATTTCAATAGGATTTTATACCGGGGCTTCGTTAAAATCCTGGTAGATCCGGTGTTATAACGAGACATTGGCGCGACGCGCGGTGTGCGGGTCTTAAGTATGGCGCGAATGCACCGAAGGCGACGGAAAAGAAAGATTACGAGCACTACAAAGACCTTGTTACACAACGTCGCGTCGCCCCGTGCGAAAGAATTAAAAGATAGGCAAGCATGTGTGTGTGTGTGTGTGTGTGTGTGTGTGTGTGTGTG
>NW_020213515.1:0-25921 GCF_003070985.1 Temnothorax curvispinosus | reverse complement strand
TGTGTGTGTGTGTGTGTGTGTGTGTGTGTGTGTGTGTGCGTGAGCGTGTGTCGAGTGCCCACGCGGTAACTAGATACGTCTTTCATCTTCCTCATCATCGCTTTTATTTGCTTTATCTTTGCAAATCGGTTTAGTCTTTAATATTAAGAAGATAATGTTCTTTTCTGCTAAATTGAAAGATTATTCAATAAGACCTAATTTAAGGGAAAATAATATGTAGAGAAAGGTGATATAAAAGATCTTTCTTTGTCAGGTTTTTGGAGCCGGATGAAATTGAAAATAATGGCGCGATATTATAACATTTTACCGTGATAGACGAAATTTTAACTTGACGAGGCCGTTGAATTTTATTTGACGAAGTAAAACTTTTTTCTTTACTCGTGAAAATGAAATTGTGTGAAGCGGCTGAGAAGTCTTACGTTCACATGGTAGGTAACTAAGCGCTGCTAGCCATCAACCGCATTATAATTTGCTAACAAACTTACGACTTAGTCCGAAACTAGATTATAACTAAATTGCATCGCTCCACATTCTTCCGCTACAGCAACTGCTGTTGCGTGTTTAACTTCGAGAAACTAGTTAGCTCGTCCCATGTGCGGATAAGAGACTGACATGAGCTCTTTAATCTAAAAATGATTTACCAAAGATGATTGTATCAAAAAATGGGAAAAGAAAAATGTCTTTTAATTATCAGTATATGATACCTTAATTGCTTAACCCTCCGTAGTCCACCGGGTCAATTTGACCCGAGCCTCAACTTTGCTCGTAAATATCTTGCGCGTAACTTGAAAATTGGCGGGCATGATTGGCGCCCTCTAGCTGTAGTAAAAAAAAATTTTTTTTTTTAAACAAATTTTTCGCGAATTTTTTTTATATGTTAAAAATTCCTGAGGCCCTTCTTTTTTATAGCAATCAATTTAGCAATATCGCAAGTGCATTCGAAAATTTTTTCAACACGATCGGTGGATAAATGGTCAAATGGCGAATGGTCAAAGTTCGTCTCGGGTCAAAATGACCCAGAGTGACTTCCTTGTTTGAAAAAATAGGTGTGACTACAGAGGGTTAATTTAACCAACAATTCAGCGATCAAAAGAAGAAAACAAAATGAGATAAAATAATATGTATCTTTTGACATACCTTTTTTTTTTACAATATCGGTAATTCCTCTCAAAAGTGAACACGTTTTCTCGAACGTATAGGAGATATAATTGAACAGAGAAACAGTGGAGAAGGTTGAAAAGATAAAACTTGCGAAGCACGTTTCTGTGAGTTCACCAGCAAATCCGCCGACTTCCGCCTTCTCGCGAAGACTGGCTTACAAGTCCACTCGTGATTAGACAAAGCAAACACCACAAAGACCGCAAGAGGGACGTATTCCGAGGGAGTATTCCGAGGCGACGAAAGAGTCGATGAGCGGTGCAAGGAAGACCGAGCAAGACACAAAGAAAAGGGCAGGAAGAAGGGAGAGACACTAATAGTGCTGATCCCACTGCAAGCTCCGGGAGGTTTAAGTCTCGGTTAAGTGGCGGGTAATGAATATGCTAACGTGTGCCGAGTACGCGAGGAAAGCTTTGCACTTTGGTATTGGGTTCAAGCACCTCTTACAGTTCGGACGAGCGCGGATACGCGCGCTCATTTCACAAGTTTTTAGAACGATCAAATGGGTAACGCACACGATTTTTAAATTTAGTAAATAATAAAACCCAATAAAATCCTTAATAGTATCGAAAACTAATACATTTATATATAATTAAAATATTACACATTTAAATAAATAAAGAAATATATTATTATTAATTATCCAAAAATATAAATATATATTTCTTATTTTTAAATAATAATTTTCCAGATAGTTTCGTACGGAAGTAGTACTTTCAAACAGAAATTTATTTTCAGGTATAAATTTAACGTTAAGGATAAGTGGCAATGGCAAGGTACGTCAGAGAATTTCATCTGCGATGCTGATGCATTTAAAGCCTCCCTATCGCTGTCAGTGCACATTAAAGGAAGTACTTGTGAAACGATATGAAGGCATCTCGAGAAATTCAATTCCATGACACTCGATTAATGCGATATAATGAACTGGCGAAGCGCGAACGCGACACTTCCCTTCTGCGTTCCACGACGCGATATCTCGAATGCGAAGTCGACGACAACGATGGCAACGACGACAACAAGGATGACAACAACGACGACGACGACGACGACGACGACGACGACGACGACGACGACGACTCGTCGATGCTGCTTTTGAGCCCGACAAGCGCAGCGCGAGACTGGTTTATCGCGGCGGAATAATATTGATTAAGTTTTGAGATGGATATCGCCGATAGCTCCGCACTTCATGGCCGGATTAACACGTACGCCGCGAGTATCTCATCGCTAGGATTGTAAATCGATCTCGTTACGCCGTAACCATGCTGGATAAATCGTCCGCGACTGGTAATTATTTCTCAATGGCGCGCTGCGCGGCTTTGAATTCATTAGATAAAATTATTGAGATAAAAATCGTAATCGAGCAGGTTACTTAACAAGTGCAGCGGAGAAAAAGGTGTCGATAAGGTAATAGAGCTAGGACAATTTGCGCTACAAGAAACTGCAGCGGATCCATACATTTGCGCAAATATTTTCTAGATTATGTTTGATAATTTTTTTGTTAATGCATATATTATCGAAAAATCTATGCTTGTATACAGGCATACTAACATCTGTCGACTATTATCGATTTTCATAGCTTCATTTAATATTGCTGATATGGATTTTTATTTTACTGCTCAGCTGATTTTGCTGTTTGATTCTTGTACGGACTACATTATAGCAATTAGTTAATATTGACGAGTTTTTAACATCGAGTTTTACTGAATAATTTTATTCTCTTAATTGGGAACTTAACTAAAATCGTTTAATTACAGCTGCAATTCTATAAAAAATTAAAAATCTATAATGTTAAATTTAAATTTAAAAAACAAATTTTTGTTTTGTATGATCGGAATATGGAAATTAATTTATTACTTTTTTAAATTTTTTGTTTTCCAAGAGAAATGAAATTACGTGATAAATAATTTCGATAAATAGGAATAAATTATCATAATTCTTTTTATGGAGATTTAATCATACTCCCTCGAGCTAATAAAATTGATTATTGATTTATGGAAACCACACAATTTTATTCTACTCATTTTGAAAAAAGTGAATAATGAAGTAAAAATAACAGCGTATTAATAATGAATTGGTTTTTCCACAGAAACTTTTTCCATTCAAAGATAAATTTTATTCTTGGAACAAATATCAGATTTTAATGTGCAGTAAAATAGTAGATTATAAAACAATGTAAAAATTTTATTGAAATGTGAAAAACAGAATATGTGTGTACGCGGAAAAATAAATATATTTTGTAAGGCACCGAGTAAGGAACGATAACAAGTCGGTTGGCAAACGGCCTTGGCCTTTGGCGTACGTTTATGCAGCGTATGGTGCCACTCTGTTTACATAAAGTCGTAGGGCTACCATTCGGACACTGATGCTCGAGCGAAGAGACAGCGTCGCAAGTCCGCTTTATACAAAGTGACAAAAGAAAACGCGATTATACCTACGAATAATTAACGTTTGTCAATCTGCGCGTTTAACTAAGGGCCAAAGTACATAACATGGCGTAGCGTTATACGACGATCGTAGTCCTCGACCTGACAAATCAGGATACACCAAAGCTTGTGCGTAATAAAAAAAGGCCGGTTTTCACATGCAATGATTGGTGGCGCCAGGCCGCGCCAGTCGACTAACGCCAGTAAAAATGCAAGTGTAAACACTTGATACAAACTGGCGCTAGTAATGTGGCGTTTACTGGCGGCTATTGGCCAAAGCATATAACCTCAAATTCTGAGGTTATATGCTTGCTATCATTTACTGTGTGTTTAATAAATGTTAAATATTTTTCATATTATACGCCAATTACTGTGTAAATACTTGTGAGTTTGCTAGTCGGTTCTGGCGCCAATGAATGCCAGTCAGTTGGCGCCACTAATCATTGCGTGTGAAAACCGGGCTTTTTACTTACGTCCACGACTACGACTGTCATATGTGCTTTGGCCCTAACTGCCATAACGATTCATGAATGGTTTAAGGCTATTTATATTGGAGGAACTATCTCGCGTATTTCATTCGTTGAATGTAAGAACGAAATTAATAAGATTATTATCTAAATTGTGGTATTTAGAGATAAAACAATTTTTTTTTTAATATTTGGGCGATTATATCGTACATATATATCATATATATCGTTAATTAACGGAACAAGGGTACGAAACGGATTGACTTCTTTATTTTTCGCTATAATTTTATAATGCACATGTACGATTAATATCAGGAGTGTCGTGCAAAGTGCCATTCGATTATCATATTTAAATAACATCGACAATACGTGCGCGATCATAATTAACTCTGTATTTACTCGCGAATGTTGTGTTGCAGAAGTGTGAGAAACCTGAGAGGAAGAGAAGCTCTAGGTGGCATCGGACGGCGGAGCAACTACACTGGGGTGAGTAATTTATTACACATTTATCATTTATTTACTTGTGAAATTAATCATTCATAATTATTTCGTATACACGATAATTTTTGAAATACGAATTGTTTTGTACGCTATGTCAATTTGAATGTTTCCATCTTGCAAATCATAGTGCAGTTCGCACAAACTCCACTGTTGTGTATCAATGAGTGACATATTAGCACTTCATTTTAACACTTTCGTGTTCAGAATTCATAGTCTTCGTATTCAAATTTCCCGACAATAAGCGAATGCGCCCATGCGAAATAAACGCACAAATTACTTTCGACGGTCCAAGTTTACCCCTCGATCGCAAACAATCTGGGTACGCCGACCGAAGACTCAGTTACGTTAGGAATTCGTAGTAGCGCCGCGCGTTAATTTAACACTGCGTGAAATTTCGCTTTGCGCGCCGCACAGATCGAAGTCTTGACAGAGTGGAAGAACCAGAAGGGTGCACCATGGGAGGGTGGGAGCTCGGTGAGCGTCTCGGTGACCGATTCTGTTTGAGAAGCAACCCTTGCCCGAGGGTGCCACCGGGGTTAGAATAAACATGGGGTAAGCCTTTGGGTGCCGGGGATGGATACAGTTGAAACGCGCACACCGTTCCGGCATGGTCACGCGTATTGTACAAACAGGGGGAGTTTCTAATATATACCGACCACCGCGCGTATGCAACGACATTGGCCGGCCATGTGTGTACGGCTATAAAAATTATTGCCGTGAGATATATTATGCAGGGACGGTTTCTCATTGAGCACAAGATAAATTGGTAGTTATTCAGCTTGATTGGAACGAAAAATTGTTATCGTTTCTGTCATGTCATAGTTTTGAATAGCAGATATTTTATTACAGATGTTTTGTAACTGCATAAATAATTAGCTTCTAAAAATGTTCATGTGAAGAGTGTCGTATATACGATGCGCAAGATTGACGAAATGAAATCGTAGTAATGAGAATTAATATAGAACAAAAGGTCATGGTTGCTCGATCGGATATCGCCATTCCCAAGAGCGCTTATTTTTGCGAGACCTATAAGAGAGACAGCTATTTTGCGTCATGCAAATGCTCTGCACCGAAGGTCGCGTATGTAGAAGTGACGTTTCACGATATATATAAAGATACCCTCCGCGAGAAATAATTATCCGTGACTATTCTCGACGTGCGCTAGCACGACTAGACGAACGTTTGGTCGCCGTGATAGTACGATCGTTAGTGAGCCGTGAAATTACGACGCATCGGACGTTTTTACTATCGATGCAATACGTTGTGCTCCCTCGCCATACGTATATCCCGCGAGAGATTTTCATTTTATTATATAAATTTCCTCTCAATGGGGAAGTTGACAGTGGCGTGGTTATTAAGGGCAGTAACAAAATTAATGTGTATAATAATTCTAGAATTAATATCTATAATAATCCTGAGATTCGATTAGATTTGTGGCACCTATATGAAGACAATTTCCTCAATTTCTTTATCGCGTTGCATATTATCAATATTCTTTCTTATTAAGCAATAAAGTTAGCACGTAGAGCCGAGGACAAAGTAATTATTGACTCTTAAACATCAAAAGTCTATGTTACGTCATTGACAGTTGCTCATAAAACTTTTTACAACAACATGAGGCTAACTCTATGGTTCCCCGACGTTTCTATTTATAGCATAGCGAGAAAACAAATTTCTACGACGATTCTCCACGGGATCGGAATAAGGGAAGGAATTATAGAGTAGATAAAACAGAGAAATAAAAACAAGAATAAAATAGGACTGCATGTGATTGGAGTAGAACAGAAATTATTGGAGAATTGTGTTTGACTGCGGTATTTATTATTTAATTCGCATCGGACTAATTTTTAAAAAGCTCGCATTAATGTTCGAACAATAATAGTAAACAAAAAAAAATTAACATGGGTACATAGAACATTATTACCGAGTTAATACTTTTTGAGCCGTAATGATATAAAAATATCGAAAAATATATAACTCTCGAAAATTTTTTTTTAGGAATACATCGCTTCTCACGCATTTAACAGATTGATTTACATCAATTCGTATAAGATAAATAAATCAACGCGGAAAATACAACAATTAAATAAACTAGCAAAATAAAACTAATAGAAACTAAAGCCAAAAGTTAAAATCTGTATAGATAAAAAATTGTAAGTAGATTAAAATAGATCAGAGACTTATAAAGCCGTATTATCCGCAACGCTAGCACAAGGAATATGCAGAATTTCTCAACAAGCGATAGATCTCTCGTAGATTCACCGCGTCACGTGTAAAGCAGCTTTTAACAAAATGCTGACTTTATCCCCGGGGACCAGTCAAAGCGAAGCAGCTTACAGTCGAGACAAGTGGTAGTTACTGCAGACAAGAAAAGCGGAAAAGGAGTGAAAACGAGATACGGGCTCAGCTCTCATTCGTCACTGTGGAAATCTCGAAACGAGCGGCGCTGTTCTGACCTGACGGTACGTCACGGTCGACACCGGGGGCCGTATTTTCCCGCGGAAATGTCGAGCACGAGATTGAGGGGGTGGTTTGCCGAGAGTAAGCGCGACGTGGGGATGCGAGGGGTCGGCATGGCAGGACCAATCCGGAGTTCACTAACCGTGGAAATGTTACTGCATGTCACGGGGGAGAGGCACCGAGCGCGTTGCGTTCGTCGTGCAACGACGGGACGTTGCAAGACGTGGCGTGGATGAGAAATTGCAGAAATCTGCATTTTCGCCGTTCTGCGCGTTCGGGCTTGTAATAACAGAAGATAGCGGATCGAGAGAGAGGAGCGGACGAACGAGTATCTTATAAGGCATATCTTGTAAAGTGAGCAACGTCATCGTCGTTATCGCGGCCGTCGTTATCGTTGACGCTTTCGGTGCGGCGCGCTCAACGAACATTATTGCTGCGTCTACTTCCACGTGAATAGGATTTCGAACTGGATATAGAATTCATAAACTGAATCTGTGGCAGTAGTTTCTCGAATTTATTCAATCGTATTAATATAGTACTGACAGGCTCACATTCGTTATACAAATAATGTGTACTTTGGAATATATTGCCTCGCTCGTGCATGTTCTCTTCTTGCAAGCCGAGCGATCTTAATTAGTATGCGTTAACTAGACTTAATTGCTTAATGTCGCGAGAATAGTTTTCACCGAGAATGTGATAATGTTGAGCCATTGCTATCTAAATAAGTCGGTAGGTGGTATGACATGTAAATGCGACCACTCGCGCTATACTTAACACGATGTTAAATTGAAATTAATCCAGTAGGCGTGGCTAATTATTCAATCAGAGTCGCTTTTCCCTCAGAAAGATCTTATCTTCATCGCGTCATATTAATCATCGTGTAATAACGTCGTAATTTCGCTCTATCCCGATCTTGAAAACTAGAAATTAGATATAGCCAGTTTTCTGAAAAGGCCACTGATACGTCAGGGATCTTAAATTATATACCAGTTCAAGATAAAACCTCGAAATTATAAGATCACAGCTTCATTACCATAAAATTCAAATTATAGTATATTTCATTTTTAATTTTCTTCTTCTGAAAAAAAAAAGGATCTTAGATCTTTACGCTACCACAGACACCAGAATTTTATTTTCTATGATAATCGAAATTCATTTTGTACATACATGCTATTATGATTTTGTGTGAGACGTGATTATGTTTCTGAACTATATAGCTCTCTGAAATAGAGTCTCCTACAACTTCATTATACACTTATCCATCGCTATACCCAGCGGAGCGAAATCGGACCATCCTGTCACCCGACTAATTTCTAAATTTATCATCGTTACGGAGAGAGGGGAGAAGGGCAATTTCAAGTTTGAGCGCGGTTAAAGCTCAAACTTAAATTATGTATCAAAATGAAATTATATTCTCCCGTCTTCCCACGCGATCCCAACACCGATGGGGGACCCCTCGTCCCGGGGATTAATTTATGAAACTTATGCCGTCCTGAGACGAGCTTAAATCTTCTTTTCACGGTGTGCGCTCGCGGTGAGTGTCGTGTCTCGTTGTTATCTTAACGGCTGCCATGGCTGCTAACGAGAATACAGACCGTTCGTTATCTCGGTGGCGAGAGCACGCGCAGACTCTCGGTACGACACTTGTGCTTTATATATTGAAACCAGAAACACTGTGCGAGAGCAGTATACGAGGTGAGCGGTATACGCGCAATATCGTCGTTCCTATGAATCGCTAACTCAGAAAGTAGTTAATACTTTAGTAACTAAGCCCGTTAATCATTATGCACGCTTATAAATTCAGACGTTTATATTATAGTCTTGTGCTATATGAATCTATCAAATAAATTTTTGCATTACTTTTATTTCTCGATAGACTGAATGTTTCATATAATAACATTCCGAAAAACATTTTATTCTTAAGCAATAAAATGTGACATAAAGTCGATTGTCACAATATAACACTATTATACGTATGATTTTTTCTAAAATAATCTTTCTGTTCACGTACTCGGAGAAGTTACAGAATATTTCATAGCACTTGTTGACAAGTGCTATATTACATTTAACGCCTTTGAATGGCGTGCTCCTCGAGTAAAACTTTTATTGCACGTTTACGTCTCTTTTACAACTGGTCTTCGTGGCGAACATGAATGCCAGATAGGTAAAAATGTTTCAGACCGTAAAGAGTTAATTAATCTCGCAACTCAACGCGACATACAGTCCTCGTTTGAGAACACGCGCGTATTATCCAGTGACATACATAGTTAATCGCGCGAAACTCGTCCGCCAAGTGTGTGAGTACCTCGCGAAAATTCTCGCGGTCGTAAAGAGACGCGTTGCGTAAATACCCGTGCACTCGAACGGTACGATGGGTGGTCCATTAGAGACAGAGTCCGTAATGCCTGCCATTGCGCGGAGGTTGCGTCAAGAGAAGACGTTGAAAAATCATGACAAACGCATTATAACACCAAATTTAATGGAGAGGAACAGGAATACCTTGCAAAGCTTTTAAACTCACTGTTAAATATTAAAGGATTTTAAACTAATACCTTGAGTTAAATACCATTTTGTTATTTTTAACCACCATGTGTGTCGAAATTTATTATTTAAAAAAATAATAATAGTTAGCTAATGTAAGCTAGTGTAAAAAAGCAGCTTATTATTTTAACACAAAACAGTATTATTTTAACTTGGATTGGTTTAGTTAACCTTTAACTGCACGGACGAGCTCTGACTGGACCCCAAGCGCTATTTTTGTTACGTATTTTCTTAGTTATGTGAGATGTCAGTTATGTGTTTTATTTATTATGTACTCTAAAACTTACATCTCTAAACCTTACATTACTTTTAGAGAAAACAAAACAAACTTGTGGGAATCCCTGCAGACCCCATCTGTGACTTATATGTTGCTAGAAATAACGCGTGTACTTAAAGGTTAAATTAACGACATATTAAGTAGGAGCAGTAGTAACCTATAGGAATGGTAAAAAATTACTCAAATTGAGTATAATTCGACACTACAAATTTAAGTTTCGACTTTCGCGTCCGTATTTCGGACGAATTTCTTTATCGCGCCTACAGCCCAATATCGTTACGTCACGCACGGTGAATCGACGTCGGACAACGACTCCGTATAGTTACGAGCGACACGGGATGCGCTGTGCGGACGCTCGCTCACGTAGACCGCGCGCCGATGCATCGACGTGCGCTTTCTCACACCGGGAGATCGTTATCCCCGCGGCGGTCCATGAGGCTAGACAAACGTACATAAATTGAATGCACCGAGATTAGGGGGTTGCTCAGCTGGTAACCACTTTGTAACAGTACCACCGAGGGACTGAGACGAATGGTAATGGCATCCAGGTCTCTCCCGACAGCGTCGCGCGGCTGGAAAGATGCGCTGACCCGATCGGAGGAACCGTCGTTGTCGTTTCTCAGTTTTCTCCCTTCACCGCTTCGATCAGTTCGCGTATTCACGGTAAACGTCCCGATCTCAGATTCGCATACCGCGGTAACCCGTGTGGAAAATTGTTAAGGCAACCTTAATAAGCTTCGGGACCTTTAAGGGCTTAAACGTGGGTTCCCTAATAAGGATTTCCACATTATTGCCAGGCTAGGTCCCAGTAGGGCGATATCAATTTTGGGTAGCTCAATTAATGTGTGGCCTGAATAAGGAAACTTAATAAGGGCCTTAATGGGACTTGATCAAGGTAGCGATTATTAAAATAGAGATTTATTTATTTTAAAACCTAGTCGGGATTTCGATAGAAAAGAAACATCAAGGCGTAAATAAATTAAAAACTCTTCAAGGTTATTTCGATCAACGTAAAACAATTTTAATTATTCATACATTAAAAAAATTTGTTTAAACATTTAAAAATATAACATTATTATTTTATTACTCTTTTTAAACTGAATTTGTTTCTTAAGATGATTTTTGAAAAATTATATATTTGCGCTGGTTATGACATATGTAGACTATATATAACACTTACATTAAATTAAGAAGTAGTCTACCACGTAAGACAGTTGGCTCACGATCCAGAGGTCCCGAGTTCGAATCCCACCAAGGTAAGTGTTTTTTTCAAATACGAGAAAATATTTATAATCATAGACTGCATCTTAAGAGACAAATTTAGTTAAAAAATAGTAATAAAATTTCGAAATAAATAATTTTTTTGTCGGGTGAATATTCGTTTTAAAGTATTATTATAATTCCTCTGGCATTAAGAGGACTGCAATCTTAAGTCTAGTGTCTCATGGTTAGAGGATATTCCTCTAGATTTTAAAATATCTTTTTGAGACCGTATTTCAGAGGAAAATCCTCTAAAATCAAGCGGGAGCCATTAAACGACAAAATATTTTTTTTGGGGTGTTCATAAGGCAATTATCAAGGCCCTGATTATTTAGCCTCTAAGGGCCCTCAGTGAAAAAGCGTGACCGGCCTTAAAGGGTTCTTATTGGGCTTCCACATTAGGGCCCAAACAAAGTTAGGGAAAATTAACAAGGGCCTTATCAAAGCCCTAACGCAATTTCCACACGGGAAGCATTGAAAGTGTGGCAACTGTGTGTATAATCGCCGGGGGAATTTTTGTGAGAAATTCTCGGTTAAAAAATGCAGCAGTAAATAATACACACGCGTAGAAAATATTCTCGCGTATACGCGTGTATCTCTTCTCGTTTCCGTAAAATATCAAAATACTCTCGGATATTATTTAATAAAACTGAAAGTCTTATTATTAAAATTTATTATTGCAGAATTCTTATCCGTACTCTTCTTTTCGTGAGAAGCACTGAAGTATTCTCGATAAGTTATCTCTCTCTCGCGGGATCGTGATTTCGAATCGAATAGAGAGAAAGCTCTATGACCCGCGGGATCGTCTAATTAGCCCGGGTCCGCATTATTAGCGCTCTAACGCGCGTACATTGAGAGGCGCGTGAAGAATTAGAAATCCTACACGCCATTATCGTCGCTTACTAATCCCCGCGCGCGAGAACGATGAGCAAGTTCGCCATGGCACTTCCGTAATTAAGCGTGCCACGGGTAATCGCGCGGGGTTATTCGACGCGAGCGTAATTGCCCCGCGTCGCTGAGGTGTCTTTGTTGGATTTACATGTAATTGCCGGGCCGCGGGGGCACTTACGTTTGCAGGCCTTGCGATGCGTGATCGGTCTCGCCGGGTCCCTGTAGTAACCTTCGCGGCAGTAATGACAGTGCCTTCCTGCCGTAAAATGCCGGCACTGCAGACAAACGCCTCCGCTGACACGGCCCGACAGCTTGTACAGCTCCATGTTGAATCTGCACTTTCTCGCGTGGAGGTTGCAGTTGCACACTGAAACAGGTAACACGGTAATTTCAGTCAGCGAGCGACAACCGAGGCGCGCCGTTATTTTACGACTACCATTTCCTTTAATTTCTCCCTATCTCGCTCGCACACGCGCGCGATTTCATTTCTTCCCGTCCCTTTTAGTCGTGCCGTTAGTGCCGATATTATTGTCATTAAAACGCCGTAACCGCGATTGAAGTTCAACGCGGCCGCAATTATTTTACTGAAAGAGAAAAATGAGAGGTATCCTTCATTATCATTTAATCTACGTTGCGTGCGGAAATAATGGCGTTAATATACACATTTTCACCTTTTCCTCAAGGCGAAGATGCGAAGGAGGTCAGTATTTTACGTTACCCGCACATGATATTTTCATGCATACCGAGAAAATTTGGTTACAAAAATAATACAGTTTACAGTCTTAAAGTTGCATTTATTCAAGGCTCTCCGCGTGAAAAATGTAGAGAATACATTAGAGATAATTTATTAATTCAAAACGCGTGTGGCTTATGTGGAATAATATGAAATTCGCTTTTAGCAAAAATGACGCATATTTGATTTTCTTTTCTTTTCTTCCAGAAGTATATAGCGTGAGACATTTAATAAAAAAATCTTAATGAGCTGAATTAAAAAGTCGACACTTCTAAAAATGTTCCTATAAAATTCTGAACACAGAGAGGGAGATATCGCTTATTTATTCCTTAAAATGATTGATTTCAGTTAATCTTTTTCGTGCAAATAGAAACTTAATTTCACGTATTTGTACATAAGTTTGCTCATGCAATTATTAATGATTACATAGAGAAGCTATATATAATAAGCAAACATATGTTTATGCAAAATTGATTAATATGCGACGACTGCTCGGCTAAATCGCAGCGTTTCTTCATCGGGGAGAACGATATTCATCTCGCCAAGCATCGGAGTCGACATTGCTCAAATGCCATCCATTCTACTTTAATTACGCATTGCTGCAGAGTAATAAACGTTGGGTCCCGCCCAACCGACGTACAAGTGCGACGCGAATACATATTATCTCGCTGGTAACTGCGAGCAGATATTTCAGGCATTCCTCTGATTGAAGCATCGAGCGTGGCGCGCAGCCACCACTCGTTAACATTATGGAGCTTCGTCGTGGAACGCACAACGGAGCGTGCCGGAGCTCCTTCTATACTTATCGCGGTAATTAGTCTCGAGTTTATTCATCCGGTCGGAGGAAGGAAGGCGTCTCGAGGGGGTCGTCTTCGTTATCGGACGACAGTCCTCGACTTCTCTCGTCGTTCCCGATCCGCCTCGCGTAGCGTTGCCAACCCGATCCGACAAGGGAAGTTCGGTAGCCCGTAATTCGAAAAATTTGAAACTTGGCAGCTTCAACTTTTACATTGAATTTTCGTGACATTATCGTCGAATCGCGTTCACGAGGAGCTTCACAAGGAGCTCAACAACTCGGAAGTAAAATAAAATGTTTGCACAGGAACTATGCACACGCAAGTAACTCAATTCAAATCCATAATAATTTTTTCGTTGTGATTAAAAAATAATCGTGTATGTTTATTTATTAAAATCACCTTTTAGTTATATCAAAAGATATAAGTTCAGGAGAAACTACTCTATTTTTCATGCGTTTGAATACTTTTGGCGGCTTGTTGAATTTTTCTTGTGAATAGAACTCGGTGGATCTGTCATAACATTTCGATAGATAGAAAAAGGAATTGAATGTATCTTTTATGTATTATTTTAGTACGGAAAAATCGGGATACGATTGTAACTGGCCAATCCGTCAGTCCATCAATATATCAATAACAATTGATAGAATTGAATAAACGTCAAAGTTCACGCTATTGAATATGAAGATGTATTGACTAAATGTGGTAAAAGTTAATGTCTTTATAAAGAAATGTTTATAAAGAATGCCAGAACTTTGTATTGTAAACAAAAATAATACGCTTAATTAAAAGTTTTGGAACAAGTTATAGACGTTCCTTATACAGATTAAGTATTTCCAGCTCTTAAATGCACAACTTTTTTCCAACTTCTTTCTAAAATCAGTTTATAAAAAAATTGAATGAAGATATTTTATTAATAGAGTAATAAATTATAGTAATACATTTAAGAAAGGTACTGACGTGATTATAAAGAAATTCCAAGAATTCTTAATTTCAGCATCGGCTGGTGTTAAAAGGGGAAACTTTTCCGTATAACTTTTACTGCCTTGCGTTCCCCAATCAAGTTTTATACCTTCAGCTTTTTTCTAAGTTTTCACCAAGCAATTAGAATTCTCATTTTTCCCATTTGTCTCGTCCGTTTATGTGCTAAACTATCCTTTCAAAAGTCAGCCAATTTCGATAAATGTAATTGAAAAGAATTTATCAACGTTGGTATCATTGTCCTGATGATTTCACCCTCCCCGTCCCTCCTTATGCATCGATCGCTTGTCCATTGAATTCTCGAGAAGCTCAGGGGAGTGCTACTCCGGCTAGAATCGTGCCGTAACTTTCTCTACTCGAGCACGCCACCCGTGTTCTTTGCGACAGCTTGAAAACATAACAGAATAATGGAAAGCGCACAAGGGGGAACACGGTGTGGAACGGTGAACGTCAGGGGTGGAATCAATGGGGGAAGCTCGCGGTTTGATCCATCTCTCCGCGCACTCGTTCTCTCGGTGGACCCATCCTCTCGACCCAATAATCCCGTGTGTCGAACCGGGAAGAGCGTGCCTTATTTTTTGCTCGCGACGATACTCGTTACCACGACTCGGTTTTATCTTGCTGCCCCCCGGCGCGCGTTTTGTCTTCCTTTTTCTCTCTCGCGCGGATGCTGACGTATACGGCTTAGTTCTGTCATAATTTATACTCTCTTACAAATTAGCGCTACGCTTTAATCGATTGTCCGGCGGTGGCGTGAAAAATAGGCTCTACTTCAATTTAGGATGTTAGCAGGCGTATAATTAACACTGGTGTATCTTAGCGATTGAAAATGAATGCTATTCATAAGAAGGCAATTGTATAATAACTATTTATAAAGTGTAACGAAAGGGTTAAATAATCAAGTACACAGGATAGCCACAAGATTGAAAAAAAAGAGAAGCACTGTTTATCTAATAACGTTTGTTGTCGATATTAAGACATTACAACATATAGTAATATGATTACAAAATTACAAAAGCAATTGAAAAATTTAGGAAAAAAGAATGCCAAAGACATCCACTCGACATAAGCTCTTGTTGTAGCAATTTCGCGTTAAACAAACTGACATTGATTGAAACCCCAGATACGAACGAAATATTGCTTCCGGATAAATCATTAGGAGTGGATGCTCGTTCCGTTCAATCATGATTCGTTTATTCTGTGTACTCTTCTGTATGTTTGTTACCGGAACCTTCGTCTCTTTGTCGGAAGTGAAATACGGTGATTTATTGGAAAAACTGATACGTGTTTTTCAATTTTAAACACACGCGATCTCTTTTTCAGGATGTTTCTTGATAATTCTTTTTCTTTCCGATCACTAACAATAAGATATAAGATTTTTTATGTGCATCGCCATTTTTATATAAAATATTGCCCCACTTTCTAACGTTTCACAAAATAATCGCTTTTCGGTCACTTACAATCATATCAGCTAATCAGCGATAGGTATTGTTATAATGTTTTACAAATATCTATATAAAAGTTGTACGTAAGCTCAAGATCGATAGTATTGTCTTATTGTTTTCATTATAAGGCAGTGAAAATCTCGGCTGGTGATTTATGGGAACTCGGTTTGCGCGAAGCGCAGAATTTGATCGATGGATAAGAATGTTGTTGAATCCAAGTTGGCCGCTATGTATCGGGTCGATCGGATAACCCCTCGATACTTAATAACCACCGTCAGCCACCGTCTGAAATTCCACTATCGGTTCCTGTTATTAAGTCGTAGCCATGTCAGAACCTTCGAGTCGTTTTCGTGGAGATGATCGCCGTAATTAGCGATTAATCGAAGTAGTATCGGGTGAGTCCCGCGGCGTTTACCGCCGGCATTTAAGAGCGAATTAGTGTTTTCGGATCTACGTCGATATTAATTAGCTCGGACTGTATCCCACGATTTATAATAGTTGAGTTGCAGCTCCTTTTTATGGCGCCTCTCATAAATCAATATATCCCCCGGAGAAAAATAAAGTGTTACTAAAGCAAACAGTGAAACTCTACCCAGTAAATCTATCTCAAGTAAATTAGTTCTTTGCGGAATACCTGTGATTAAATAAAATTTAGTAGCACTTTATTCTTCACTCGAATAATACTTTCTCGGAAGATATTAGATTCCTTCTCTGAAAAATGTATAAATATAATCATACTTTACCCACATATAATCTTACTAATATATTTATATTCGAAATACCTTAACTATTAAAATTAATGATACTATTTTTATTAAAAATGATAAATGTTTGAAAGTGAGAAATTAATGTTAAATGGTTAAATTTTGAAAATTTTCGAAAGTTAGTTTTTTCTAATTTAATACATTATCTTTGAAATTATTTTCTAAAATAAGAAGCATTTTTTTAGAAAAAAGAACTTGTCATGAATTCTTTTTGAAACAATACTGGCATCGGAATATTTCAACTTTTACGTTATTTTCTTTTATTCTGCTACCAGATACGTTCAAACTTTTAGACCTTTACTTTTTTACCTTTTTCTTATCGCGCGTGTATCGTCCGTTTCTCAACTTCGGAATGTGTAAAACTTGTTCTCGGGCGTTTCATTTTAACGAAAAGTCATGCACTCTTTTCCGAATTTTATTCAGAGAGGAAATAGCAAGCTTGTTCTCAAGTGATCTTTCGTTCTGACAAGAAAAAAAATGTCACAGAACACTGAAATACGAATAGATGTCTGATCTGGGTTTTGTCAAGGAAAGCTAGTTAATACGTTATCTCCTTTTATTTTAAACATATATACTTTTCAATATTTTTAATCTATTGTTTGACATTTGTTGGTATAGTTTAGGTAAATTTCTCGTGGGCAACATATTTTTTTCTATTTTAAGTCGCCACATCTTAATTTCTAAGCAGACGCTTGACAAAAACTGAACCTCGAGAGAAAAGACATCAGACATAGATAAACCTAAAGAAAACTAATCTTACATATATGATTAAATTAAATATTTTTTGTAAAAATTTTTATTGGAAATATCCTTTTCCTATAGCAATTCTTTCACGCGTAACATTTTTGCTTTCAATTAAGTTTAGTAAATAATAAAACACTTTTCTGTATGTTATTTTCTTATGTAAAATAATATTAGTATTGGATTTCCCATTATTTTAATTAAACGCGTTTTCATTTATAGTGCATATGCAAAATCCATACAATGCATGTAAAAAGAATATAAAAACATTTTTACTGCTTACCATTCCGTGAATTTAATCCTTGTTTGTCTTTAATAGGATTAACTTAATCCTATTAAAGACAAAATCAAAGAGTTTTTACATTTCCAATTATTCCTGGCAATCCTCATATCTGCTAATTAAAAGAACATGATATTGTCGTTTGCTCATGAAGTTAAATCGCTTTGTTGAAATAACTCGTCCATTCTTGGATAAAAAACCTTCCGTGACGAACATTTCTCTCGAGACCGAGCAGGCTGAATGATTTCTTCGAAAAATGTTTCGAACCTGTGTTTGCGGTTAGTCAAACACAGCTGTGGGTTTAATATAAAAGAGAGAAAATTACTGCTCTGCTTTTTTATCATATCATAATTGAGTCAGAAAAAAATAAAGAATCTCGAGAATGCATTAGGTCATATTTCTTTTAATAAAAAAATCTAAATATATTCCCGAGTGTGTTAGAAAATATTGTATAAATAGAAGATAGTAATATTTTCAAATAATTGTCTATTAGAATATACGATTCTCATTTTGATTGCAAAATTCATTTAACCTTAAAATTATTAATACAAATCACATCATATACATTTAATTGTATTAACGAAGATTCGATTTAAAGCGTCATTTAAAATTGAAGTCGTCTTGCTGGCTGAGTAGCAAAATGTTGAAACTTCTTCGCGCGTTTCGCTTATCTTCTTTTTCTCATCCCGCGGCAGGAAGAATTCCACTGCCGCAAGAGAGTGGTCGATTCATACACTTCGAGCGTTTCGCTAACACGTTCAGGTATGCTAGACCCTTTTATTGGTACAGTACGTGGCATCTACGTGCTCGGAATTCCTCTCTGAAATCTTGAAACTTAATGAAAGGTGCTCGTTTAGATCGTTGAGAATAATCAATATGATTCTTCTTGATGTCTTCATGAAATGAATAATCACATTTAAATTTCCATATATTTTCTTTTATAAAATTCAAAACACATTATTTTAAAATAAGTATATATAGTGGAAAAAAAATTGACGCTAATATAAAAATTATTTTAAAACAATATACTTATGGTAAGAAGGGAATTTCTACGTTAAGAGAAAGAGAAAGAACATACGGAAACTATATAAGGAGCGAGTTGAAAATAATGCAAAAGCGCAGCATCGGCTAAGATGGAATTTATGGTACGAGTGTCACCGTAATCGTTGTAGGATGGATTTTAATTTAAGTCCCACTTATAAACTTTAAATAGAGTCGCCACGGCGGTGTCTGGGCGTCTCGCGGTACCTCTCCGTAATGCTACGTAAAGCCGTAATTACATCCTGCCGTGCCGAGGACCCTTTTATCCCGTCATTTGCGGTCGGAACCCACGCCGGCTTCGAACCATAGATAACGCCAGGCTGTACGATTACCCGCGCCGCGCGTTCAAGAAGTTATCCCGCGCCCACAGGTGCCCCGTCTCGGTTTCCATCCGCTCCGACTCGCTCGCGGATTACTCTCGGTAATCACGCGGATCGGCCTTGCCAGATGCGCGATAATTATCGCATCAGACCGATAAGTTTATTACAAAATTGCAGCGCTGGCGCGCTCGGAACAGATGTGAGCGCGAGTTAGCTCTATAGACATATTTCAATCGTTATTCCAGCCAAGCGATTTCCGCGTGTAATCATTACAAAATGCCAACTGGTGCTAATTTTACAATCGCACAATATCATAATTCTGAATACGTATTAAATATTACTCTAATTTATAAGCCAATTAATTAATGTAGTCATTCGAAACGTTGCTGGCGTAAAATTGTTGATGAAATAGTTTGAGTGAAAAGCTCTATATACTACAAATATATAATAACTAAGAATATCATTGAGAAATGTTTAAGAATATAATAGTTTATATCGCAAAATATTATCTAATCTAATAGCTAGTATTTTTCATAAGGGCATTCATTCTGTTAATTTTAGTTCTTGCAATATTTTTCCAATAAATTGTTTTATACCTTGAGTTTTATTTAATGTAAGGAAAATGTCTTTAGTCTTTTTTATATAAAGGCAGAGTTCTAAAGCACATTGTGAAAGTCTCTACGGTATCTATGTCTAATACTCTACTCTTTAACTAATTTACATGAAAATACGCAGCCTTAAAATATGCGTGATATGTCTCGCAACATCGACGCGACTTAACACTTACTCGCCTCTTCCGTGAGAATTTTGTGTATAGTCGTTATTAAATAACGACAACCATGGTCAATGCAATAAGTTACCGTATACGACTCCGTTATGCGTCTTAACGTGTTGGCGATGCGCTTGCCGACGTCGTCGTAAAAGCGTGCGCGCGTCTCGCGCCAATCGGGAATTTCGATTATTGCTCGCGAGCGCGATCGTTAACGAGGCATTTATTGCGCACCGAGATAAAAACCGCCGCGGCCTCGCCGTCATTCGTCGGGCCATTAAGGCCCGAAAGGGGAGGTGGGAGACGCTTTACTGATCCAAACGAACGAGCGAGTCGAATTCCCTCGCTCCATTCAGCGGCATGGGCAACTTCCTCGTCGTGGCCCTTCCCTCCACGAAGGTAGAAAACCGGTAGCCGTCATCACCGCCCTTTCCTCCCCACTCCCCTCGACCAGTCGGATTAGGAAAAAATTCCACGTAGCGCCGCTTAATGAACCGATTTTAATTTTGAGCGGCGCGACGCCCACGGAATAATTAATTAAGAGTGCCTCCGCCCTTCGTCCACGGGCCCTTTTTCCCGAACAACGCTCGCTACGTCATCCCGCACAAAAAGAACGGAGAAAGAGAGAAAGTTGAAAGAAAGGTAGAGAGAATGAGAAACAGTAAATAAGATGCTTAATAGACCGAACAATTTTGTCACAATTATAAAAAAAATTTGTGAACAAATTGAGCTAGTCGAGAAAGCAAGATGAATTTAATTCATTTTCTATGGCTCTACGCGATCATGCAGATTAACAGCCATTGTACCTCTTTATTATTTGAAACGATCGGGATTGATTTGTAGTCGAGACACGCCATGAATAATTATTTGAATATTATTTTTACGGTGCCGTAAGAAAGAAGATTTTGGAGTTGTTATTAATAAGATAAAATTAGAGGCAGTTAAAGAAATTGTCCAATTTGTATTTGTTGATCAGGCATTTCCTACCTAAAATGCAAAAGTTGTATAAATCTGTTGTATATTATAAATCGTAGATTCATATTTGTTGACGGATTTGTTGTTCCGATCATCGCTTAATGAGAATTTGATTGGTCATCAGTTTTCTTTTAGGTTTGACATTCGGAACTTGAGACATTTACACATGCGCGCAAAAAACACCACAAATCTATATTTATATAAACTTTATATAAACTCATATGCACTTTAAAAGATGTTGCAATGCTGAAAAATAAAGAATACACGCTTTCTCCCGACGCGTCAGATCGTCGTCGTCCATATGGAGGAGTAACGATTGTTCCTCCTCGGATGCGCGCGTACATAATTCAATCATCCGTTTTGCTGATCCTTTTGCTCGTGCTATTGTGCGTTCGGGCAACAGCGGTCGCTAATTAATATTCGTTTAAGAGGACCTCCGTTCGCGCCGGTTTGCGCTGGTGTGGCCCGGGCTCCTTATGGGCGATCTCTCCAGCTCCGCGAGTAACATGACCAAAGAAAGAGCAACCGCGATTATTAATGCACCATCGCTCGCGCGGGTCGCCTTTCGGTCGAAAGTTTCGCCGGTCTGCGTGGGACGATACGCCAACGGACGCGGGTAGGGAACACCTGTACTGAAATTACGAGCTAATTTTCGTGCCACAGTGGGATACATCGACGCGATCATCGTAATCATGCTCGCACGGCTCGTTTCCGGGTGGTCGCCAGAATCGCTCGGTTCGCGCATGATCGTGACCTTCGTGCGATCTTTCGTATGCCTTCCCAGGATCATAAAATTCCCGCGGAATTGCTGAATCGAAATTAAACATCATTGTTTAACTACATTACGACGTATATACGATACATGTTGCGGATACTTGTCTCTCTTTTTCTTAAAGCATCACTTACAAGTATCGCTATATTAATTTAATCTGTGAATCTCTCTCTTGAGCAATTTGGAATCAATACTTTTTAAAGAATTTGCACTTCTCTCTTCTCAGTTTGTCTAATTTAAGAGCGAGATTAATGAGAAAGTGCTGTACTTAGAAAATTTAACATTTAATATTCAAGTCTTTATCAAAATCAAGGTCAATAATTTATTCTCTATAATCAAATATCCGTTTTCGATTGTAGTTTTATTATAATATTAAAAATTTTCAAATTTTTATATGCGCAATTAAATATTCCGCAAATCGATATCCCGTTTTCCGTTTACATCCTTGAAACATAATTTGCAAAAATTTTTTTTAACTCTACAATTTCACAGCTATATAGGCAACATTCAAATTATCGCCATTCTTCAGATTTACCCTGTCGTATATCTTCTTGGAACAATAGCGTGACTTGCGACACTTGTGGTATTCAACGCTTCGACTCTGGGCTCGTCACGGCGATGTCGAAGGTCGCAATTTTCATTGACGCGTGTCACATAAGGGACTCGACGCCACTCCGAAGCGAGTAATTCCATCGCGCGGCACGTCGCCGCGCACTCATAGCTCCTCCGAAGGCGAGCCGCGGCGGGGGTTGCTTTTAGCGGACTAAACGCACCTCTTCAATTACCAGCCATCTTCTCGATACCGTGTAATGAAGTCCATTGTGCTGAGACGCGTCCGTACCGCGTTTCACATGTGAAATTCGCGTCGCCTCGCGCGTGCACTTAGGGGCGGCCTTAAACGGATTACTTCGCGCCTTCGTATCTCTCGCCCTCGTCGTGCCCGAAGAAGCGAGCTGGATAGCGCGACAGCGCCACGAAGCCTAATTCGATTTCGACAGGATGCGTGCCACCGCCCGACCGCCGCGCCGCGTGTATCGCACCTTCGGCGCACTTACGCGCGCTTACGTGCAAGAGAGCACGTACGTGGATCTTCGTGAGACCTAATTGATCTAGTTACATCCACCCTGCCTGAGACAATAATGATGCCGTAATGAACGAAGCGAGGACACGCTCGACACTAACCGAATCGGCTCGCTTCGAAGTCACTCCGTTAAAACGTCAAAACATCTACATTTCCCCTCATTTAGAAGAATAACAACCGTAGTTCAAAATATAGAAATGTATTTTTATCTGGATATAAAAGGATATCTGGGATTTGAAAGTTAACTTAATTCCTCTGATATTTTTAACAATAGATATCTGTTTCGCTCCTTTGTGTGAAAAATACAACTTTTTTACTGTAAAAGCTATTGTTCTAAAAAGTACGATGTGTTTAATTTTCTATGAATCATTGTATCTTCTATATTTGTCTGTCAGAATAACGCACTGGAATAATTTATACGACTTGTTAAAGAAACTTTCTATATAATCGCGACAATAAAATGAGCGGCGCGTGTTTCTTCTTCGAGGAAATCGACAAAACAGGCCAACTTTCACAAATCCCTTATTTATTCCCAGATAAAGCCTACATCTTGGCTTTGGCTGTTAAAGAAGACGCCGTTTCCGTTGATTTAAGACGATCGTATTACTCCCGCGAGACGTCAGATCGAGATTATTAACGATCGATCGGTCCGTGCACCGCGGATTATGCCACATTTTCTATACCATTCCCTCTTTTCTCTGTTTCTCTTTCCTCGAACGAGGATGTCGACCTATAAATTACGACGAGTTGCATAGCCTGTATCGTTTACGGTTTCGATACTAGTGTATGCGATTTCTATCGCGTCGCGTTTTACGTGTAAGATGGATTCCGTTCGAGAGACGAAACTCGTCGGACTATTATCTGCAGCTTTTATTATCCTCTCGTTGACAGAAACGTGTTCGAGGGACAAGTTACTCTCGCTACCGATTTACTGCGAGAAATTTCAGATTTGTGGTGACTTGAACTTACTTTGTTCTCGCCTGTGTATTCTGAGACAGTTACGATCATCTCTATATATCCTACGAAGCGATAAAACATTTAAAGCTGTACTGCTTACACTAACCATCTCTAAGACCATCAAATGTTCAAAGATTCGATTATACATTTTTTTAACAGAGACCTTATAACAAAATCATTATAATTATCATAAATATTTTATTTGCAATATTGAGTAACATGGTAATTAAATACCAGTCTTATTTTATTTACATCTCCAAACTTTATTCGCGAAAATCTTATAACTTTTAACGTTTAACAACTATTAATATCCCATCAGCAAGACAGTTTCTATATTATTTAACTATCTTTAATTATTAACATCTCATAAATATTTAGTGCGCTTCCATAATTTAATGGAATATCATACGTACACTTCGTAATCTACAAATCAATAAAAATTGATTTGTAAGAATAACAATAATTGTAAAACTTAATAATAAAAGACACGTCATCAATATTAGACAATGTCTGCAAAAGAATACATCCGAAGGAAAGAAACGCTTGTTATCTATAACAGCGTTATCACAGTAGCATATCGTGTTGCTCATGTACACATGTCCAGGCGACTGCAGCTTTGTTTCGAAAAAGTCGGCACGCACGTTTTAACGTTGCTCACGCTCGACTATCGCCAGCCTGGCGCTAGTCATCGCACGAGACACGATCTAGCCGGAGGGTTCGTGACCTATCGCCGGCTTTGAAAACTCGAGCGTCCGTGTCAGATCTTATCGATACAACTGGCAATCAACTCCTTCGAACGCGACCGATGATACCTGACTCAGGTCGGCGAGCTGCCTTTGAAACTCAGGCGGTTAGGCCTCTCGCAAACGTTTCAGTGTCTAGTAGCTGATCCATGAAACGCGCACGTCACGTCGTCTGTCCGGCCTCTCTAACGAGCTCAAATCTAATGGGGACCCTTTCGTTCGGGGGCGACGAGACGGAGAAATTCCGATCGGGAGAATTCTCTCATTGATCGCTCGACGCGCCGCCGCACGTTTCGTTAATCCGCAGTAAAGTTTCTATTAGAGGAAAACTGTTTTGGGGAGACGGCACTTCGAGACTGACACATTTGAGATAACGGCACTTTTAATAGAGATAAAATGTTTCCAAGTTTCAATATCTTGATTTATCGCCAGAAAATAAAACTTTTATCCTCGTTTATAGAACCAGTCAAATAGATATTTTATTACATATCTACGTTATAGGCACACACAGATATACAAGAAATGCTGTGATATGATCCGAAAAATATTTCACGCGAAATTGTATATAAATTTGAATTACGCGCGGTAAAAATATTTATTATAAATAAAAAAAATTATTACATATGATGGAAATATTTTGAAATTATTTTGTAATTCTAACAGTGTTGCGGTAGGTATAAAAAAAATATACGCGTTTATAAAATATTTTTCGCGCACATATAACACTGGAAAATAATAGATATTCTGGAAAATATTTCATTAAACGTAGAAAAAAGGTACAGGATCGACATTTCTGAAAAATCTTTTAGGAATTCTTTGAATTTTCCGATAATGTAAAATTCTGACATTAAGATTTCTTATTTTATCACGCATGTTGATTTTCTTCTTCAAAAGATCTAGAATCGATAAAAATACTTATAATAGAACGTGTAATACCTACATAAGAATAGATTCTTGTAGTGCAATTTATATGAAATATTGAGTATAAAATCTTTGTCTTTTACAAACCAATTATCGTGTAATGTTAAATCAACTTGGTTCCAAATAACGACACTTTAATGATGTTCAATCGATTTCGGCCGAGTAATTAATAGAAAAGGATTTTTCACTGATCAATAGGGCGTTCCTAAAAATGATCGATGATTATATAGAATTAAGTGCGTTTTAGAGATTGCAGTCTGCTGCGCGAGAGATAGAACGGAACGGTACCGAGGGATAGAGAAGTCTCGCCGAGGGTGCAATTATCCTCGGGTCAGCTATCAACAGCTCGTCGGAATTACCCGCTTAGGATTTCGTTCGTTTATGCACGCCCAACTGCTCTTCCTTAGACTAGTCGAAATATGTCAAAAATAGAAATCTCACTCGCCTTTTAGATGTTCGCTACGTGTAAAATAATGAGGTCGATCATTAAAACTCTGATTCGTTTGCATGAATATTTTATTAAATGTTTGAAAAATTAGAACTAAATAAAATGTATGCTAAATTAAAATTCCATATCCAGTTTTTGTTGTATAATTTTTATTAAGTGTTTCTTATCCATAAAAAAA